>NW_027650345.1:0-102862 GCF_965287045.1 Carcharhinus amblyrhynchos
TCTGGGGTTTTTTTCGCAATTGACGGAAGGTTGAGATGGTCAATCTCCCTAACCCACACATCTTTGGACTGTGGGAGGAAACCGGAGCACTCGGAGTCACCCAGGGTTGCCGACCTCTGCCAGCCTTGCCCCTTCACTCGAAGAGGAATATTTTTACCCTGAAGTTTGGCAAACTCACTTTTGAAAGTCTGCCACGTACCAGACATCCTTTTTCCTCCCCAATTAACTTGTGAATGTTCCTGTCTGATATCATCGAAACAGGCCTTGCCCTAATTTGGAATATTATTTTTTCTGACAGACCTATCATTCCCCATTGCTATCTTAAAACTAATAGAATTATGGTTATTATTATTTTGATATGATGTGTACACTTGTATAGGTCGGTCCCAGTCCAATCCCTTTGAAGCCACGTCTCTGTGACATCCACACAATCATTCTACTAATTTCAAACTGTGCTACAAGTCAATTAACTTTATTTTGTATACTGTACACATTCAAATCACATTCAGTCATGAACATGTTCTTCAGTGTGAGCACCCTTCTTATTGTTATCATCTTGTCTGCTGTGCATGAAGACAGATTTTTACCTCGTTCCACACTTCCCACTATAATGTCTGCCTTTCTGAATTCTGTTTTAATAAAAATAATGCTTTGATACTAATGATGAAGGTCTGCATTAGTCATGACACTCAACACACAGAATCGTCTAGAGCAGGCAATGAAATGACAAACTAATTTTACAACAGGTTCAAAAACGCTTTGCAAGAAAACATTGAAATATTGTGAGAGCAGTGTTCCAAGTCCTGTGTCTCCGGACTTTGAAAAGGCAGGTAAAAAAAATCACACAGCAGGTTTGATTTTCACAAATGAAGCTTCAGAACTGATACAGACATTGATAAGTTAGAATAACAAATAATTTTAAATGGAGCAGAGAGTGTCGCCAAACAGCATTTGTTTCAGAATTGAGGACAATATACAGCAGTGAATCAAAGGGTTCAATATTAGAATGGCCCTTTAATGATAGACACTAAATCTGTGCTTGTGAAATGAAGTGCCTTTGTTTTTGAATTGTATTAAACTAGGACAGTTTACAAAAAAAAAGAAATTGACTCGAAACAGACTTGACACGGAACAAGTATCTGGTCAAGTAGCCAGATTAATTTCACCTGAAATGCAATGCCGTTACACGATGTGGATGTACGTCACCTTTCTGATGGTGTGTTTATGCATTGGATCCACACACCAAGGTGACATTTGTCGCCAAAGTTGTGAAACGCTGCTTGAAACTCCGACAGTTGCGAGGGGAGTGTTATTTTTTGGTGATCGGGTTCACGGATGGAATAAGAGTCCGTTTGACTGGCATTCTCAACATTCCGTTCCACAGAAACAGGAATGACAAAGTGAGCCATCAGGGATAAAGAACATGGAAGAAATTCCTTTACTTCAGAAGGGGAACACCTTTCGAGGAATCCTGGTCCAGGTTTTTTTTAATATAAAGACTAATTTGGACCTGGTTGACATTGAAGGATAGTTTTCATGTGTGGGAGAAACACAGTGGCAGTCACTGATTGAATCGATCGGGAAATTTAAAATAAACATTTACTGCACTCAGTGAGTTGATAAAATATGGAGTAAGCAGCAACAAAAATTGGACAAAGTGAAAACCTTTAATGTGGACAAATACAGAAGATAAAATTGAATGGAAAGATACGCTGAGTGGTTGTTATGAGAGAGTACAATAAGAAGTCTGACAACACCAGGCTTAAGTCCAACCGATTTATTTGAGAGTAAACTCACAAGCTTTCGAGGTTCCCCTCTGTGTCAGGTGAATGGAGAGTTCTGGCCACAGACAGAGCATATTACAGCACAGACAGTTTACAGATTACTGATTCGAATGCGAATCTTTACACCTAACCTGCTGTTCAAGTCTGAAAGTGGCCGACAACGTGAGTGGAAGGAGCACCGAGCACAGTAATCAGTAATCTGTAAACTGTCTGTGCTGTTATATGCTCTGTCTGAGGCCAGAACTCTCCATTCACCTGACGAAGAGGGGAACCTCGAAAGCTTGTGAGTTTACTATCAAATAAATCGGTTGGACTTAAACCTGGTGTTGTCAGACTTCTTACTGTGTTTACCCCAGTCCAATGCCGGTATCTCCACATCAGGAGTACAGTAAGACAGGGGTCATTTTAAATATGACCATCAGTAGTCATTATTTGAATTGATTGGCATTTTTTGCTGTGTTGTGAGTGTAAAACAGGCCTGTAAACCATAGCCAACCTCCATCTTCATGTTGAATATGATTCCTTTCAAAGGTGAGAATGAAATTTCTCCTAAAACTTTGACCTGAGTCGCTATAGCGGAGTTCAGGCAAAATGCAGCAAATAAGTTGGGCCTATGTCAAAACAAAGTATCAGAAATTTGATTGAAAAATAGTACCTTTCACACTGAATGTTTGTTCCTTTATAAATTAAATTCATCTACTGGAAAACTAGCTCTGAGCTGTGGTCATTTGAATTGATTATTAATTAGTTGAATAATTCGTTTCAGGAGACATTTCACTGCTCTTTTGAACTCCTCCCGGAACTTGGACTGAGTCACCCCATATATAAATGTGTTTGAACAACAACTTAGAATCTGCAGCATAAAACCAAATTCTTTAAACATATATACAGGATCAGTGTAGTGTCTGGGATTTATTCCTGTTATGATGTAATATAAAAAATGTGTAACATAGACAATCCACAGCAATATGAAGCTGCCAGATATGGCAAAAAGTAAAATCACAGACTTCCTTCTGCTCTCCACCTCTGGGTCATGGTAATTCTCACCCTTGTCCTGACCCTGCAGTCCTTTACGGACTCGACTGGCCAGTAAAATATGTCTGACTGTCAGACTGTTGAGTAGCAGAATTAAAATGAATGGGAGCAATGGATTTAAAGCTGTGTCAAACCAGTCAAATACCACCCATCCAGGCTCAGTGTAACAGTTTGGCTTTATCTTGCAGAACCACGGGACTCTGTCGATTATTGCTTCAGGTTCAAATAAGAAGTAGACGGGAATGTTTTTTAAACAGAGCAGGATCCCTGTTGTTGTTAGAACCACAGTCGCAGTTTTCTCATTGCAGTATTTCATTTTCAGTCTCTAGCAACAAATAGCTACGAACCGATCAATGGTGAAAGTGACTGTGAACAAGACAGAAGAGTCTGTAGACGCACGAGTGAGAACCGTCAACACTGCACAAACATAGGTAATATTCAGCAATGATCCCGGGGTGTAGTAAACATTGATTCGTTTCATCAGGACATCAAAAACAATGACCAGTAGATCTGCCACTGCCATGGCCACCAGGTAGCGAGTGGTGCAGTTGGAGAGGCCACACTTACCACGGGAAAAAATTACGATTGTCATTAAATTAACTGTAAAAACAAGAAGGGGAAACAAAAAGTAAATAACTGATATATAACTCAGCATGTCTGAGAACTGAATGATAGACAATGATATTCTGCTAAATAAAATCATAAATTGCCAGTAGATCTGGCAAACTCGGTGGAGAGAGAAACAAAGTTAACATTCTGATTGGGAAATTCGATTAAAGAATCGTACAATCGTTAAACGGTAACCCTCTCTGCAGCTCCACAGATGTTGCCAGACTTACATCATTCCAGCATTTTCTGTGAATTGGGATTTGCAGTATCTTCAATACTTTGGTTATTTTTAATGACTTTATGCTTGTGACCAGCAGGATCCTATTCGCTTTACTCAGGGAGGTGGTGAGGGTGGAGTGGAGGTGGGGTATCTGGCTGATTTGTCTCGGAAATATGTAGGGTCTGACTGCCTTATGCCGTAATACTCTTGGATATCTGCTCCAGATCATGACATCAATTGGAAGGACAGTATGCACTATCTGTGACAGTAAGGCCACTGTGGAAAGTGTAATATTTGGTATGAAGAAGTGGAAGGAATCTACGGAATCTATGGAAGGAATCTAGACTGCCAAATGATAATCAGATAAATTAATCAAACAACCTTAAAACATGCAATGTGATGGGAAATAATTGGTTCAGTTATAAAAAAACGGATAAAGCATTGATTCAGCTGAAAACCATCACTTCAGAGAAAAAAAAGAATTAAAAAATGCACCATCAAACCATTATAAATATTTATTGAGGAGCCAATAATATTAAGGAGCAACAAGGCTCTCATGTATTGAAAATGGGGGTGTAATTAACTAAAGGACAATTAGCAACAAAAAGGTAACAAAGAACAAAGAACAACACAGCACGGGAAACAGGCCATTCGGCCCAACGAGCCCACGCCGCCATCTTAACAATGTGCTTCTCCTCCACCCTTGACCCATGTCTATGCTTATGGCACCCCCATTGGAAACCAGATTCAGGGGAGAATAATTTAGGGACAATTTGTTACACCAATCAGCCTAAGAGCACATCTTTGGGGTGTGGGAGGAAACCGGAGCACCCGGAGGAAACTCATGCCGACACGGGGAGAATGCGCAAACTCCCACAGACACCGGCCCAAATCCATGTATCAGCACAGTTCGCAGTGATAGTCACTGAGCTGTCGTGGTGCCCATCTGCTGGTCCAGTTTTAAGCAAACACAACAACGCAAAGTACTGGGCTACTCTCGAAACATCCAAGAGCAGCCCACGCACGACCCACTGTGTGCATGCCCACCCCCCCACCCCCCCCCCGTTAGACAACAAGGTGCACCGACACACCTGTGGAGTGAAAGAGAAAAACATCAACATTTTGGAAACTTTCCTGAACTCTGTAATAGAAACACAAAGTATAATAAAGAGTAGTCAGCATGTAGTCTGAAGCAGAAAGAGATGCTTGCCAAACATTACCACATTATTAAAAAAAAGTTTGATAAACACAATAAAATGGACACAATAGGGTCAGATTTACAGTAATGAATGGTGGAGCTGACTCATGGCGAATTTCTGAGCAAGGTGTGTCTGGGAACATTGATAACAAGCTGGCTACAATATCTGAAAGAAAAGAATTAAGCGTTGTATTTACCCACATTGGCACAGAGTCTCACTTGTGGAGTGTGGATAGACAAATATAAGATCAATTCTTGCTGATTGTGATTATCCGTGTTCTGTCTCACCACTGCACTGTTATGTCCCCACTCTGTGAATTGTTAGTAAAGTTTTCTGTTGGTGAAATGCAATCTGAAGAGAACCATATTGTTTTGTGCCCTTCTTTTCAAACATCTTTAACAAATGGTCGAAAATATTCCCCGTTGCTATCGATTTTATGCATTAAAAAAGCAGACATGTCAACACAGTTGTGATGTTAGTCATCCTAACAATTTTTACAAAGTAGAAAAGCATTGTTCTACCACTGCCAGTAACCAACATTCAGAGCAATTGTACTGTTACTGGTGCACCAAGTAACACAAGACTTCTGACATCAATGTTACCCTCTGGTTATTGGTCCATATTCTGTATAAATTTAGCGTGTAGACTCTCCCAGTCAGACATGATCGCTGCAGTTAAACTGCAGTTAGGACAATGTTCCACTGCAAGCTTAATGACATGTGATCAGTAACAACCCTCCACAAGGTTTTACGGTGCATGTTACTCTACCAAATAAACATGTCTGAGTTGTTACTCACCTCACCCAAACAAGAACTGTTATTGTCAGTTGTTACAATAGCGCAGAAATTGCAGTTTCAGGGCATTTCGGAGTAAAATGAGTTTATACATTGACTGAATGAGAGACAATGAGCTCAGCGCTGGCCAGCATTTCATATTGTCAATAACACAGCAAAAACACAAACCAGCTCACACACAGCTTAACACAATATAAATGATGCGTTGCACTTACCGGGAACACCAATGGCAGCGAGGATGATATACCATATTTTTCGGATTCTGTAAAATGCTTCGAGCATTTTCTCATTGAGTGATCAATCCCTTCTTGCAGCAAGCAATATCTCCCAATTAAGAATCTGACGTAAGCTTGCCAGGTTCTCAGGTTTATACAGTGTAGGGTCTCCAAAGGGAATTTGCAGTTGCCACATTGCTCATGGTAGTTTCAGTGATCTGTTTTTCATTTCTTCAAGTGCCAAACGGCTGGGCTGGTCCAAAGACCGCCAGGTTAAATCCCCTTAGTGAGAGGAGAGAATCGGCTCTGAAATGGAACTGGAAAATCCTAAAATATTGGAGAATTACTTGCACATAAATCAATTAACTTTGAAAATGTGTTATCCCAATAATTAAGTAGTTGTCTTCAAGAACAATTCTGTACCTGGATCTCACATTGTTTCACAATGTCCTTCTCCAAGCTGTTTTCATGACTCCAGTTTTTAGCTGGTTCTTATTGTTCCTTTCAACATTGGAACTTTTAGTAGGAATCCTTTTGTGGGCTCGACTCATGAACCATTTGGCATTTTGAATGCGGGTAGGATCATGAAATTTGTTGGGCCACTCTGGGTACTGCTGGGGTGGGGTGGGGGGTGCGCGGTGTGAACGCTGATCAGTTGCCCCCCCGAGTCACAATAATATAACACCCCATAACCCCCCAGCCCTTGCACAAGATCACCTGGCTAACACAAAGGTTGAACCCCAGCTGAGTGCTACAATGCGTATCATTGCTGGAACACTCCATTCAATACCACTTTCCTACCTCCTTGTCCTGTGAAATATTACTCCTCCACAACTCCACAGACTTCCAACACCCCTCACGGATAGGAAATGTTTCCAATGCCCCCACCAGCCACACCATTCACCCACATGATGCATGAGTCCCTTCAAGAGAAACAATGAGAAGAAAAACAATCTCCCGACACAAACTGCACTTGGAGAAATTGTTATATATTAATGTCAGGTGAGTGGAGAGTTCAGCTCACAAACAGGGCATATAAAGGCACCCACAGTTTACAGAATACTGATTAGAATGTGAGTCTTTCCAGCTAATATCAAGAATGACAACTCGATACATTTTCTTTGTGGAGATCGGGTGTCCAGATCAATGGACTCTGCTGGAAATTTGTTTGAACACAGTCACACTGATCAGAGGTAACGGTCCCTCTGGATGGTTTGAGTGATCCATCAGCCCATGCGAGGGGTTCAGCTCAAGGCGTGGGATACACACTCGCCTGAATATTTCACAAGTTCTTGCCCACGATATCAGTTTAGGGAATGAAAGGGAAGAGTGTCGGGGGTGCCTGTCCTTCAAGTAGCGTTGATATTAACCAATAGCAAGAATAAAGAGAGTAGGCTTGTGGGAACACAGTCATTGGTGAGGCCGCAGCTGGAGTACTGTGTGCAGTTTTGGGCGCCGTACTTACGCAAGGATATTTTGGCCTTGGAGGGAGTGCAGAGGAGGTTTACTAGGCTGATGTCGGAGTTGAGGGGGTTGAGCTATGAGGAGAGGCTGAATAAACTAGGCTTGTACTCGTTAGAGTTTAGAAGAATGAGGGGAGATCTCATTGAGACGTATAAGATGATGAATGGGATGGATAGGATAGAGGTGGAGAGACTCTTCCCGCTCAGAAAGGACAGTAGGACTAGGGGGGCACAGCCTCAAGATAAAGTGGGGGGCGGTTTAGAACGGAGTTGAGGAGGAACTTCTTCACTCAAAGGGTGGTGAATCTCTGGAATTCTCTGCCCGTTGAAGTGGTGGAGGCTGCCTCGCTAAATATTTTTAAGACGCGGGTTGATGGGTTTTTGATAAGCGAGGGGATTAAGGGTTATGGGGAGAAGGCGGGAATGTCGAACTGAGCCACGACAGATCAGCCATGATCTTATTGAATGGCGGGGCAGGCTCGAAGGGCCAGATGGCCTACTCCTGCTCCTATTTCTTATGTTCTTATGTTCATTGCTACCGTTGTTACGAGGCGAGGCACCGTTCTAAATCAAATTATGTCACTGCATCTTTGTTGCTGTTTCGCTCAAATCCTGGAGCTCGTGTAGGATCGTGAGTTACCTTTCCTGTCCAGACTGCATCTATCTGTTCAGGAATATGTCTTATCGCCACCATCTCCAGAACAAATTTATGATCAAGATTTAATTATCTCATTTCCTACTGCATCCTTTCCATGTGCTCAGAAGAATAACTGCCTGCTGACGATCGTATACTTCAAGTGTCTGTGTGTACATCTTGTCAAAAAATGTACACCCAGATTTTCAAGATGTTTAATGAATTCCTCTGCTGGTATTTGGACACAGTAAAAACTCTGACAACACCAGGTTTTAGTCCTGGTGTTGTCAGACTTTTTACTGTGTTTACGCCAGTCCAATGCCGGCATACCCACATCATGGTATTTGGACAGTCATTATTGAAGAGTTTCTGCCTTCTCCGCACAGACAGCGAGTGCTCTCTTATTTCCGATGCAAGGAGAGCTCATTGCTCACACATTGCTAAAAGGATGTCAGGCAGGGTAGCATCTGAAGACAGGGCAGTTCCCCTTCGAAGGAAAGTAAGAAACAAAGCGGGCAGTGGCTTCAGTTAGAAACGTTTCACAGTAATGCAGTCTAAAGGACGGAGATAAATTGTGTGAGAGGATGATAAGGAAGAAGAGGGAGGAAAGCGGACAGAAACAGTGAGATAGAGGAGCCAAGAGAGGGAGAACAGTAAAAAAAATGGGTATCAGAGCGAGACAGAGGGAGAGACGAAAGATGATAGAGCGAACTATGATAGGTCTGGCCCAAAAGTTAACATTCTAAATTGGGGAAAGGCCAATGTTGATGGTGTAAGGCAGGAACTGTCAAAAAGTTAACTGATGGTGTCCGTGGGAAGACACAGTGACTTCTGCTAAGTGGAAGGCACTCAAAAGTGTGGGAACCAGGACTCCGGTTGAACTCGTTTCTCTTAGACTGAAGGCAGGGCTGGGAGAAGTGGGGAACATAGGATGACTCAGGATATTGTGGCCCTGGTCAAGAAGAAGGAGGAGGTACCTGACATGTTCATCTCTGTACCAATGTTCATCTCTGTACCAATGTACTGATGTTCATCTCTGTACCAATGTACCAATGTTCATCTCTGTACCAATGTACCAATGTTCATCTCTGTACCAATGTACCAATGTTCATCTCTGAACCAATGTGCCAATGTTCATCTCTGTACCAATGTACCAATGTTCATCTCTGAACCAATGTGCCAATGTTCATCTCTGTACCAATGTACCAATGTTCATCTCTGTACCAATGTACCAATGTTCATCTCTGAACCAATGTGCCAATGTTCATCTCTGTACCAATGTACCAACGTTCATCTCTGTACCAATGTACCAATGTTCATCTCTGTACCAATGTACCAATGTTCATCTCTGTACCAATGTACCAACGTTCATCTCTGTACCAATGTACCAATGTTCATCTCTGTACCAATGTACCAATGTTCATCTCTGTACCAATGTACCAACGTTCATCTCTGTACCAATGTACCAACGTTCATCTCTGTACCAATGTACCAATGTTCATCTCTGTAACAATGTACCAACGTTCATCTCTGTACCAATGTACCAACGTTCATCTCTGTACCAATGTTCATCTCTGTACCAATGTACCAATGTTCATCTCTGTACCAATGTACCAATGTTCATCTCTGTACCAATGTTCATCTCTGTACCAATGTACCAATGTTCATCTCTGTACCAATGTACCAACGTTCATCTCTGTACCAAAGTACCAACGTTCATCTCTGTACCAATGTGCCAATGTTCATCTCTGTACCAATGTTCATCTCTGTACCAATGTACCAACGTTCATCTCTGTACCAATGTACCAACGTTCATCTCTGTACCAATGTACCAATGTTCATCTCTGTACCAATGTACCAATGTTCATCTCTGTACCAATGTACCAATGTTCCTCTCTGTACCAATGTACCAATGTTCATCTTTGTACCAATGTACCAATGTTCATCTGTGTAACCTGCACACCATGAGTCACACAGGGAGGCAATTGTCTATTGTTAGCGCTAAACTATTAATCCAGAAACTAGCGAATGATTTGGGAACCTGGGTTCGAATCTCACCACAGCAAGTGTCAACGTGTCACCCATGATCAGATCCAATAGCCTGGCTGCACCTACCCTGATATCTCCAGCCCCGTGAACTCTATCCTATTCCTTCTTGAAATCACATCATTTTTGGTCTCAACAATCTTCTGTGGAAGTGAACTCCGCCCTTCGTAATGGAGACTTGATTGCAGGATCTGTTGCTGCGGCTCCTTCCATTCACAGTTCACAATCCGCATCTCCGATGCCACATTTCCACATGAGGAATGAATGAAAATATGTCATTCAGCCAGCTCTGAAAATGGCCACAAATTCATCACACATCCCTGAGACATATCACACAAAAGAGACTGTACCTGAGAGCAAGGACGGCGGATGTGAGCCACATCTCAGCGAGTCTCTCTTTCTTTTCTTAAGCAAACAGTTAAGAAAGGACATTGATCAGAATCCTCAATGTTTGTCGCTTGCAGAGTCGGCTTGTCAGGGTGTCTACATCTCAACTTGCCTCTGTACTCGACAGATAATAGACAAATAGCAGAGTTCCATTGGAGAGGAGCTGTAGATTTAACAGGCTGTACAGAAATTAAAACAGATCTGTTATATTTAAAAGAATTGAGACCGTTTGGCCGGTGTAGCAGTTTGAGAGGTTGTGTTGATTGGAGGCTGTATCAGTTTGAGTTTTAATATTGGTTTATGGAACAGTTTGAGGGGTTAAGTTTATTGGATGTTCTGGATCAGTTTGCCGGGTTATATAGAACGGAGTCTGTTTCAGTTTGAGGGGTTTATATTTTTGATGAGTCTGTATCTGTTGGGGATGGGTCATTTCACAAAGGTTATAAATCACCCAACTGTGGCCCGGATTCACACGCAGGTAAGGGGTGGGGGACAAATGTTAAAGGATATCAGTCAACCAGAGGATTTGTGTGACAATTACTGATAACCTCATGGTCCTCATTATACATTTCATTCCCCATTTTTTTCTGTTGAGTTCAAATTTGCCAATGTGCTGTCTTTGGATTCGAACACTGGGTCTCTGGATTCCTCGTCCTTTGGCAACATGATCAGCCTGTGTTGAATCGAGTTGTGTTATCGATCGATTCCTCCTTGTTTTCCGTGTCTCTTTAGTTTGAGCTGCTTAACCGGATAAAACACTGTCCCGGTTTCCGTTGTATTAATGACAGGCGCTTTCTGGTTGAACAAGATTGTGCAGAATCACATCAAAGAACAACACAGCCTGACGAGCCCGCGCCCCCATTTTAACATTATGAGTCCCCCCTCCACCCTCGCTGATACTTATGGCCATCCACATTGAGGGGAGACTAATTTAGGGGCAATTTATTCCTGCCAATCAGCCTAAGAGCACATCTTTGGGGTGTGGGAGGAAACCGGAGCACCCGGAGAAAACCCACGCAGGCACGGGGAGAATGTGCAAACTCCCACAGACACTGGCCCAAATCCATGTGTCTGCACAGCAATCAGTGATAGTCACTGAGCTGTCGTGGTGCCCATCTGCTGGTCCAGTTTGTTAGAGGACATAGATTCCATTCCCAACACTGCATTAAATTGCCCAGTCACCCACTTCAATCTCTAAAGAAACTTTCCTGTGTCACTAACTCGACGTGGCAGTATTTTTTTCTTCATATTAAAAACAAGTCAGAATGTCGCAATCTCCGAGTCCCGCTTGGGGAGATGGGACTTGCAATAAATTGAAGGCTTTGCGAATTAATTCCCCGACACGTGAAGACCAAGAGATTCTCTGCAACACCACACGGCCCAGAAATGATGGAAACATTTTATATCCTCAAGAAAATCTATTACCCAATCCTGGCCATCATTGGGATACCGGGTGAGTGACTGCAACTATTCAAGGTGTGGAATTCTGTGTGTGTGTGTGTGTGTGTGTGTGAACTGATCTTCAGTTTTGCTCAGTGAATGTTACATATTGTTCCGTTAGAAATAGGAGCAGGAGTCGGCCATCTAGCCCCTCGAGCCTGCCCCGCCATTCAATAAGATCATGGCTGACCTGAAGACGATCAGTTCCACTTTCCCACTTTCTCCCCTTAATTCCCCTGTCTATCAGAAACCTATCTACCCGTGACTTAAATATATTTAGCGAGGTAGCCTCCACCACTTCAATGGGCAGAGAATTCCAGAGATTCACCACCCTTTGAGTGAAGAAGTTCCAGAGGTATCTCTTACAGAAACACCAGACCAGAGGTATACTTTCCTGTGTTAAATTTGTCATGTAAAACTGAGGAAGAGGTTTTTATATCACAGAGTGAAAGATGGGGAAATAATAACGTGATTAATGTCTCAGTGACTGACTAAATGTGGTTCATCTCTCATAGAACATTACAGCGCAGTACAGGCCCTTCGACCCTCGATGTTGCGCCGACCAGGGAAACCAATCTAATGACCCTCTAACCTAAACTATTCCAATGTTATCCATATGCCTATCCACTGACCATTTGATCACCCTTAAAGTTGGCGAGTCCACAACTGCTGCAGGCAGGGCATTCCACACCCTTACTACCCTCTGAGTAAAGAACCTCCCTCCATCCTATAATTACCACCCCTCAATTTAAAGCTATGTCCCCTCGTGTTAGCCATCACCATCCGAGGAAAAAGGCTCTCACCCGATCTAACCCTCTGATCATCTTGTATGCCTCAATCAGGTCACCTCGTAACCTTCTTCTCTCGAACAAAAATAACCTCAAGTCCCTCAGCCTTTCCTCATAAGACCTTCCCACCATACCAGGCAACATCCTGGTAAACCTCCTCTGCACCCTTTCCAATGCCTCCACATCTTTCTTATAATGCGGCGACCAGAACTGTACGCAATACTCCAAGTGCAGCCGCACCAGAGTTTTGTACAGTTGTAACATGACCTCACGGCTCAGAAATTCAATCCCTCTACCAATAAAAGCCAAAAGCTCAGTTTTGATCTCCCAAAGTTTTTGCGGAATCGCTCATTCTCCATTACATCGTCATCATTTCTCTGTAACGTGCGGAATATACAATAATGTGCTGAAGTATTTCTACAATGACAGGGCAACATCAAAGCTTCAACTAATGATTTGGGATGTTGAGAAGGTCAGTCAAAGAGAAGGAAATAGATGCAGATGGTTTTTTTAAATATATAAACTACAATCTTTACTTAAATTAATTCAGAATATCCTGATTAATGAGCATGAAGGGAAAAGGAACAGACAACGATTCAATATTCATGTTTGGATCTGCCAATGAGGAATGGACCACAATGGGTATGAACTCAATGGGCTGTAGGGCCTCTTTCTGCACTGTAGGCTTCTATCATTCTATCAACTGAGGGATCCTTGAGTCCTCGCTGGCTATAACATAGCAAGTTTCAAGGTGATGAGAGAAAGGGTTTACACCCGGTTACAAAACAAAAACTGGAGATGCGGAGGGAGGAGAAAGAAAAAAGTCACAAAAGGGCTCGGGAAAACGAGATGGGTGGCATTGTGGGCGCACCGTGATATAGACCAAGAATGGTGAGTATTTCAAACCACCTCCATCAACATATTCCATTGAAATGAAACAATTATCAAACATCCAGAGATGAATGAAAATGGAAGGAGAGAGTTGAGGGGAAAGTAATATTCTACCTGGGGGTACACACTAAACAAAAATACAAAAGAAAAAGCAGAGATGCCAAGAAAGAAAAGATTGCCGAGCGCAACTATGAACTCAAATGATCAAAGAATAGAAACGCATTAATATTTTCGATAAGAAGGGCAAAGAAAGTCAATGTCTGGATGGAAAATAAGGGATAATCAGGAGATAACTCTGGAGACATGATCTGAACATTGAATAATTGCTACATTATTCTGAATCAGTTCAGGCAAAAAAAACCCCCAGATTATCATAGCTTTAGATAAATAGTGGAGATCCCTGCATTTATGATGAACAGAAATGTATTCAATATATCTCACTATCCGTCACTATTTTTGTTCTGTATAACTCCTAATGTTGTCTTTGCACTGTGTGTGTGTGTGTGTGTGTGGATAATTCTATCTTCCAATCTTACTCATGTTCTATGCTTGGTATAGTTGCTGGAACGTTACTGGCTGTGGGTGGGAGTAGGGGGAGACTGTGCAAATCTAACCCCCAGCCTAACACAATCAATCGCATTAATGTGAGTGTCCCAGCCCTGGGGGGACACTTGGGACCCGGCTGCAGATTCTGCCCACACCCTAACACCGTCACCCAGACTAATCGGAAACCTCAGGCCCGGGGAGGGCACCTGGAACACAGCTGCCAATCCAGGCCGCACCCTAACACTGTCACCCACCCAAATCCATAACCTCAAGTCCATGGGAGACACCTGGAGCCCGGCCGACCCACTCAAAAGTGACCCCCTGTCCACCCGCCATGCTCCCCTAGCGCTCGACACTGACACTCCACCCTGACAAAGGCACTTCTCCCACCAGACACATTCCCAAATCGCGCTGCTAGGCCTGCAGAGACTGGGCGGAGAAGTGGCAGATGGAGTTCAACCCGGGTAAATGTGTAGTGGTCCATTTTGGCAGGACCAATGGGATGCAGGAGTACAATATCAAGGGTAGGAGTCTTAGCTGGGTTGAAGAGCAGAAGGATCTTGGGGTCCGGGTCCACAGGACTCTTAAATCAGCCTCGCAGGTGGAGGATGTGGTCAAGAAGGCGTATGGTGTACTGGCCTTCATTAATCGAGGGATTGAGTTTAGGAGTCGGGAGGTAATGCTGCAACTTTATAGGACCCTTGTCAGACCCCACTTGGAGTATTGTGCGCAGTTCTGGTCGCCTCACTACAGGAAGGATGTGGAAGCTATTGAGAGGGTGCAGAGGAGATTTACAAGGATGTTGCCTGGATTGGGAGGCATGCCTTATGAAGATAGGTTGAGGGAGCTCGGTCTCTTCTCCCTGGAGAGACGAAGGTTGAGAGGTGACCTGATAGAGGATTATAAAATGTTGAGAGGAATAGATAGGGTGGATTCTCAGAGGCTGAAATGGTATCGGCCGCCAGCCGCAGCTCTCGTCCGCCATCTAGCGCCCATCGGCTGTATCGCGCTCCGCCATTGAAGCGGCTGCAGCTCTGCGCCTTCCCCGGACCGTCAGCATTCAGATTGGGGTCGGTGATGGGGTTGGGCTCGGGGTTGGGGGGTGTCTTCCCCGGGAGAGGGGGTTTCAGATTCGGGTGGGTGAGGGTGTTGGAGGGAGGGGGCCGAGTTGCCCAGCTGCCCCCCCGCCTCTCTCTCCCTCCCCCCGGCAGCAGCTCTCAGGTTGGGGTCGGTGACCAGTCTCTGAGCCCAAGGCGCAGAGCTGCTGCCGGAGCGCGGTACAGCCGATGGGCGCTAGATGGCGGACGAGAGCTGCGGCTGTCGGCCGATACGTGGAGTGGACGGACAATTGGGTCGATGTGTGGAGTGGACGGAGAATGGGGTCGATGTGTGGAGTGGACGGACAATGGAGGGTCGATGTGTGGAGTGGACGGACAATGGGGTCGATGTGTGGAGTGGACGGACAATGGAGGGTCGATGTGTAGAGTGGACGGACAATGGGGGTCGATGTGTGGAGTGGACGGAGAATGGGGTCGATATATGGAGTGGACGGACAATGGGGGTCGATGTGTGGAGTGGACGGACAGTGGGGTCGATGTGTGGAGTGGACGGACAATGGGGTCGATGTGTGGAGTGGGTGGACAATGGGGTCGATGTGTGGAGTGGGTGGACAATGGGGTCGATGTTTGGAGTGGACGGACAATGGGGTGGATGTGTGGAGTGGACGGACAATGGTGGTCGATGTGTGGAGTGGACGGACAATGGGGTCGATGTGTGGAGTGGACGGACAATGGGGTCGATGTGTGGAGTGGACGGACAATCCAGCTGCTCAGAGGGTTCAATCATTCACAAAGATGTGCAGGTTCGGGGGGATTGGCCGGTGCTAAATTGTCCCTTAGTGTCCAAAGCAGCGCCACCAATGCAGCAGCCCTGTGTCAGTCATTGGGACCTACAACAATGCAGCAGCGCGAATGAAGTAGCACCAATGCAGCAACCCTGTTGCAGTCAGTGGGAGCAAAAACAATGCAGCAAACCTGTGCCAAGCACCAGTGCAGCAGCAGAAATGTATCAGCCCTGTGCTGATCACTGGGAACGGCACCAAAGCAGCAGCAATACAGCTTCCACAATGCAACAGCACCATTGTAGCGGCTGCGGGAGCCGCAGCAATGCACGAGCAGACATGCAGCAGTAATGCAGCAACACTAGTGCAGTAACCTTTGCAGTGCAGCATGAGGAATGCACCAGCGATGCAGCATCACCAATGCACTGTGAGGAAGATGACGGCAATGCAGCAGCCCTCTGCCAGTAACACTGTGGGGGCAGCAACAATGAATAGCCCTGTGCCCATCCCCAGCGCAGCAGCACCAATGCATTTGGAGCGCAGTAGCAATGCTCCAATCATTGGCTGCTGTAGCGATGCAGCATTGGTGTGCCAGTCACTGGGTGCAGCAGCACCAATGCAGGACCCACTTGTGAACCAGCATCAATACGGGAAAGTGCAGCAGCAATGCAGTCAAACACTCCAAATGCAGCCGCATTTTACTAGTTTAGCTGCATTGGTGCCACTGCTCTCTGGAATCATTGGTGCAGCATTACTGCTCATTTTGCTGCATTACGTCTGCATCACAAAGGGTTGCTGCTGCCCCAGTGACTGGCACGGGAATGCTGTATTGCTGCTGCACTGCGTCTGCTGCAGCCGGTGACTGGGGCAGGACTGCTGCATTGGCACTACAATGGTGCTGCTGCATTGGTGCTTCTGTATTTGAACTACATTGGTGGTGCTGCTCCCAGTGACTATCATAGACTGCTGCATTGGTGCTCCTGCTTCCCCTGCCGCATTGGTGCTGGCGCAGTACAAAACTTCGCGGCATTGTGGCTGCATTGGTGCTGCTGCACTGGCACTGCTGCATTGGTGGTGCCACTCCTAGTGACTGGCACAGTGCTGCCACATTGATGCTGGCGTTTCCCCTGCGACATTGATGCTGCTGCTTTGCAAGGTTTTGCTGCATCGCTGCATTGGTTCTGCTGCTTTGAAAGTGCATTGCTGAAATTGGCCCACTTACCGGAACAGGTCTGCTGCATTGGTGCTGCTGCTTTGGGGCATTAGTGCTGCTACATTCCTCCTGCTGCATTAGTGCTGGAATACAAAGGGATGCTGCATTGGCGCTGCTGCACCCAGTGACTGGCACGTGAATGCTGCATTTCTGCTGCAACAAGTGGCTGGTACAGGGGCCGCTGCATTGCTTCAGATGCACGTAGCTACTGGCACAGGGCTGCTGCATTGGTGGTAATGCACAGGTGCTGCATTGCTGTCACGTTCCTGATCCGCATTAGTGCTGCTGCATTGAAGCTACTGCAATGGCGTTGCTAACAGTGACTGGCACAGGGGATGCTGCGTTGGTGCTGCTGCGATCCTGCCACTCCACACATCGACCATACTGTCCATCCACTCCACACATCGACCACCATTATCCGTCCACTCCACACATCGACCCCATTGTCCGTCCACTCCACGTATCAGCCGCCAGCCGCAGCTCTCGTCCGCCATCTAGCGCCCATCGGCTGTACCGCGCTCCGGCAGCAGCTCTGCGCCTGAATGCGCAGAGGACAGAAATATGACCAGTGTGGTTATGTGACCAATATTGGATGGTTGTGTGATTAAAGTATATTGATGATTATTTCCTCAGTTTGTAATATAGTGCTGTAATGAGGTTAGAAAATTGCAGTCAGAATCATTACAGCCCAGGGGGAGTCCATCTGAACAACTGTGCTCCCTGCTGACTCTCTGTCCATCAATTCTGTCAGTCTGGAATGGCTCCCATTCTGTAACCCTGCAGCACCATCCAATCTGATTTACAAATCACTGACCACCTCTGCTCGATTCCCCTCACAATGTGGAACGACAGACAGTTCCGAAAGCTCGTGGCCTTTGTGACAAATAAACCTGTTGGACTTTAACCTGGTGTGTGAGACTTCTTACTGTGACTACCCTCACAGGCAGCAAGTTCAACATCAGGACCAATCACAACCCCCCTGTATCTGAACCAACTCTGACAATCCTATCCGTAAAACACATTTATTTTTATTCACATTGACATATATCTGTCTGCGTGGAGATTTTCACCTCTCTGTGTGTCCAAGGCAGGAAGCAATGAACATGGACCTGTCAATCAGCCAGAAGAATCGGGAGGGTGAATATTAGATACAGCAGAGTGAGGATGGAGGGAGAGTGTGTGGGATGGAGATTTACAGCTTCTGGGGCAATGAGAGGGCAAAGAATGTCCCAAAGAAACTCAAGTAATCTGTTCTGAATTTCTGCCCTGTACTGATAGTGATATCTGTTGTACATTCCTGTTGTAAATGTTAAATTGTCTCTTAGTGTCCAAAGATGTGTAGGTTAGGGGGGATTGGCCTTGCTAAATTGCCCCTTAGTGTCCAAAGATGTGTAGGTTAGGGTGGATTGGCCGTGCTAAATTGTCCCTTAGTGTCCAAAGATGTGTAGGTTAGGGTGGATTGGCCGTGCTAAATTGTCCCTTAGTGTCCAAAGATGTGTAGGTTAGGGGGGATTGGCCTTGCTAAATTGCCCCTTAGTGTCCAAAGATATGCAGGTTAGGGTGGATTGGCCATGCTAAATTGTCCCTTAGTGTCCAAAGATGTGTAGGTTAGGTGGATTGGCCATGCTAAATTGTCCCTTAGTGTCCAAAGATGTGTAGGTTAGGGTGGATTGGCCGTGCTAAATTGTCCCTTAGTGTCCAAAGATGTGTAGGTTAGGTGGATTGGCCATGCTAAATTGTCCCTTAGTGTCCAAAGATGTGTAAATTGTCCTTTAGTGTCCCTCATGGTCGGTTGGTTGAAAAGGTTAAGGCTTATGGGATACAGGGACAGGTATCGAGATGGATTGAAAACTGACTAGGTGACAGGAGACAACATAGAACATAGAACATAGAACATTACAGCGCAGAACAGGCCCTTCGGCCCACGATGTTGCGCCGACCAGTTACAAAACAATGACCCACTAACCTAAACCAATCCCTTTTCATCCATAAACCTATCCACAGATCTCTTAAACGCCCCCAAACTAGGCACATTTACAACCGCAGCAGGCAGGGCATTCCAATCCCTCACCACCCTCTGGGTAAAGAACCTACCCCTGACATCTGTCCTATAACTACCCCCCCTTAATTTAAAGCTATGTCCCCTCGTGCTAGCTTTCTCCATCCGAGGAAAAAGGCTATCACTGTCCACCCTATCTAAACCTCTAATCATCTTATATGTTTCAATAAGATCCCCTCTTAGCCGCCTTCTTTCCAGTGAAAACAACCCCAAATCCCTCAGCCTCTCCTCATAGGACCTCCCCTCCATACCAGGCAACATCCTGGTAAACCTCCTCTGCACCCTCTCCAAAGCCTCCACATCCTTCCTGTAATGTGGGGACCAGAACTGCACACAGTACTCCAAGTGCGGCCGCACCAGAGTTGTGTACAGTTGCAACATGACGCTGCGGCTCCTAAATTCAATCCCCCTACCAATAAACGCCAAGACACCGTACGCCTTCTTAACAACCTTATCTACTTGATTCCCAACTTTCAGGGATCTATGTACACATACACCTAGATCCCTCTGCTCATCCACACTATTCAAAGTCCTCCCGTTAGCCCTATACTCGACACATCTGTTATTCCTACCAAAGTGAATTACCTCACACTTCTCCGCATTAAACTCCATCCGCCACCTCTCGGCCCAGCTCTGCAACCTGTCTAAGTCTTCCTGCAAACTATGACACCCTTCCTCACAATCTACCACACCTCCGACTTTGGTGTCATCAGCAAATTTACTAATCCACCCAACTATACCCTCATCCAGATCATTAATAAAAATTACAAACAGAATAACGGTCAGGAAGGGGAAAGCTCGGGTGATGGAGAGCACCCCAGTGGATGTGCCCCTTTCATAATAAGTACTGAGTACTGCTGGGGGGGGACAGCTCGCCCTGGGGGAAGCAGTGGCTGGGTCTCTGGAGCTGAGTCCAGCCCAGTAGCTCAGAAGGATAAGGAAGGGAGGAGGAAGGATTTGACAGTGAAGGGGTCGGGTAGGCGATATTGCGGAGGCAGACGGGAGTCTCGGAAGGTGGTCTGCCTCCCCGATGCCGGGATCCAGGATGTCTCTGGTCACGTCCCAGAAATCCTGAAGGGGGGAGGGAGAGGAGCCGGAGGTCATGGTACATTTAGGTACCGCTGACATAGGTTGGAAGAGGGAAGGGGTCATGAAAAGAGAATTTCGGGAGTAAGGTAGACACTTGAGAAGGAGGATCGCGAAGGTATTAATCTCAGGGTTGCTGCCTGTGCCACGGGAAAGTGAGGGCAGGAATGGAATGAGGTGGAGGGTGAATGTGTGGCTGAGGGACTGGAGCAGGGGACAGGGATTCAGATTCCTGGATCATTGGGACCTCTTTATGTTGGAGCTACTGGGGATCTTCCATTAATGTCTGTATAGCCTGTAGTATGTCTATTGATGTTTATTGATGTCTCCTTTTTATATCCACAGGAGATTCGGTCTGCCTTGTTGTCCAACAAGGGGCATACACGCGGTGGGTCGTGCGAGGGCTGCTCTTGGATGTTGCTTTGAGAGTTGCCGAGTGCTTCACGTTGTTAGTGTGTGCTTAAACTGGACCATCTGACAGGCAACACAACAGCTCAGTGACTATCACTGTTTGCTGTGCAGATACAGGGACCCGGGTCGGATCTCCGGCTTGGATCAATGTCTGTGGGAGTTTGCACATTCTCCCCGTGCTTGCGTGGGTTTTCTCCGGGTGCTCCAGTTTCCTCCCACACCCCAAAACCGTGCTTTTTAGGCTGATTGGTGTCAATAAATTGTCCCTGAATTGGATCTCCCTTAATCTGGCGTTCTGGGAAATGAGCCTGGTCAGGTGGTCAAGGTTTCAGTAGGGGAACATAGAACAAAGGATAAAGAACAAAGAACAACACAGCACGGGAAACAGGCCCTTCGGCCCAACGAGCCCGTGCTGCCATTTTAACATTGTGAGTTCCCTCTTCTACCTATGACCTTTGTCTACGCCTATTGGATTCCACAATAAAGGAATTATAACCAGATTGAGGGACGCCTAATTTAGGGACAATTTATTAACACCAATCAGCCTAAGAGCATGTTTTTGGGGTGTGGGAGGAAACCGGAGCACCCGGAGAAAACCCACGCAAGCACGGGGAGAATGTGCAAACTCCCACAGACACCGACCCAAATCCATGTATCTGCACAGCAAACAGTGATAGTCACTGAGCTGTCGTGTTGCCCGTCAGATGGTCCAGTTTAAGCGCACACTAATGTTGTGAAGGACTCGGCAACTCTCGAAGCAACGTCCAAGAGCAGCCCTGGCACGACCCACCGCGTGTCTGCCCCTTGTTGGACAACAAGGCGGACTGAATCACCTGTGGATTAAAAGAGAAACCATCAATAAACATACACAGATTATACAAACAGTCAGGGAATCCCCAGAAGCACAGAAGTAAGACAAGTGAGCCTTAAAATATGTTGGAAGGTCCATCGGAATCAGTTGATTCCCAGGAACATCCCAAGGCTGTTGATCTTTATTTAGAACAGTGTCCTGTACCCCTCCATCTCTAGTCCATTCATGTGCCTATCTAAGTAAACCTTAAACAACTCTAGCGTGTTTGCCTCCATGACCCTACTTGGCAGTGCATTCCATACCCCCACAACCCTCTGTGTGAAAAGCCTCCCTCTAACATCCGAATTAAACCTCACCCCACTCACCCTAAGCCCGTGGCCCCTCGTAATTTTTGTATCCGACCTAGGAAAAAGCTTCCCACTGTTCACTCTATCTATACCCTTCATAATCTTATACACCCCTATTAGATCTCCCCTCATTCTCCGTCTTTCTGAGGAGAACAGCCCCAATTTGCCCAATCTCTCCTCATACCCCAGTCCTTCCATACCAGGCAGCATCCTGGTAAACCTCCTCTGCACTTTCTCCAGGGTCTCCACATCCTTCCGGTAGTACGGTGACCAGAACTGGACGCAGTTCTCCAAATGTGGTCTAACCAACGTTCTATACAACTGCAACATTAGATGCCAGCTTTTATACTCTATACCCCTTCCTATAAAGGCAGGCATACCATATGCCTTCTTCGCCACCTTCTCCACTTGTACTGCCACCTTCAAGGATCTGTGTACTTGCACACCCAGGTCCCTCTGTGTTTCTGTACTCTTAATGGTCCTACCATTTATTGTACAACTCCCCCCTACATTATTTCTTCCAAAATGCATCACCTCGCATTTGTCTGGATTAAATTCCATCTGCCATTTCTCTGCCCAATATACCAGCCTATCTATATCCTGCTGTATCACCTGACACTGCCCCTCACTGTCAGCATGTCCAGCCATCTTCGTGTCATCTGCAAACTTGCTGATCACACCACGTACTCCCTCTTCCAAGTCATTTATGTATATTACAAATAGCAAAGGTCCCAGTACTGAGCCCTGTTGCACACCACTAGTCACAAACCTCCAGCTAGAAAAAGACTCTTCCACTACTACCCTCTGTCTCCTATTACCAAGCCAGTTCTCAATCCGTCTCAAACCTGTCCTTGTATCCCATGAGCTCCACCAACTGATCATGTGGGACTTTGTCAAACGCCTTACTGAAATCCATATTGACGATATCCACAGCTCATCCTTCGTCGACCGTTTTTGTCACCATGTGGCAAACAGTGACCACAATTCTGTCTACTTCAGGATACTAATGGAAAAGGATAAGTGTTGTCCAAAGGGTAGGGTGCTAAATTGGGGAAAGGCTAGATATAGTCGGATTAGGCAGGAATTGGAGGCCGTTGATTGGGAGAGGATGTTCGAGGGTAAGTCCACGTCTGGTATGTGGGAGTCTTTTAAGGGGCATGTGATAAGGCTGCAGGACAGACACGTGCCTGTTAAGAGGAAGGGTAGGAAAGGTAGGATTAGAGAGCCGTGGGTAACTAGGGATATTGAGGACTTGGTCAGAAAGAAAAGAGAGGCGTATGTTAGGAACAGCCAACTGAGAACAGAGAGAGCTCTGGAGGAACACAGAGAGAGTCGGAGAGAACTCAAACAGGGAGTTAGAAGGGCGAAAAGAGGTCATGAAATGGTCTTGGCAGACAGGATTAAGGAAATTCCAAAGGCATTTTATTCATATGTTAGGAACAAAAGAGTTGTTAGAGAAAAAATCGGACCTCTTAGGGACAAAGGAGGGGGACTATGTTTAGAGCCCGAGGGAATGGGGGAGATCCTGAATGAATACTTTCCATCAGTATTCACAAAGGAGAGGGACTTGTTGGCTGGAAGTGTCCTGGAGGGAGTTGTTGACCCGTTGGAGAAAATCTCCATTACAAAGTGTTAGGTTTTTTAAGGAACATTAAAACTGACAAATCCCCAGGGTCCGATGGTATTTATCCTAGACTGCTCAGGGAGGCGAGAGATGAGATTGCTGGGCCTCTGACACAAATCTTTGTCTCTTCTTTGGACACAGATGAGGTCCCAGAGGATTGGAGGATAGCGAATGTGGTACTGTTGTTTAAAAAGAGCAGTAGGGATAACCCGGGTAATTATAGGCCAGTGAGCTTGACGTCAGTGGTAGGGAAGTTATTGGAGAGGATTCTTAGAGATAGGATGAATACGCATTTAGAACACAGCAATTTGATTGGTGACAGGCAACATGGCTTTGTAAAGGGGAGGTCGTGCTTTACAAATCTGGTGGAATTTTTTGAGGAGGTGACAAAAACGGTTGACGAAGGATGAGCCGTTGATGTCGTCTATATGGATTTCACTAAGGCATTTGACAAAGTCCCTCATGGCAGGTTGCTGGAAAAGGTTAAGGCTCATGGATACAAGGACAGGTGGCTAGATGGATTGAGAACTGGCTTGGTAATAGGAGACAGAGGACAGCAGTGGGTCTGTCACTAGTGGTGTGCCGCAGGGCTCAGTACTGGGACCTCTGCTATTTGTGATATATATAAATGATTTGGAAGAGGGAGTAACTGGTGTGATCAGCAAATTTGCAGATGACACAAAGATGGCTGGACTTGCTGATAGTGATGAGCAGTGTTGGACAATACAGCAGGATATAGATAGGCTGGTATATTGGGCAGAGAAATGGCAGATGGAATTTAATCCAGATAAATGCGAGGTGATGCATTTTGGAAGAAATAATGTAGGGGGGAGTTATACAATAAATGGTAGGACTATTAAGAGTACAGAAACACAGAGGGATCTAGGTGTGCAAGTCCACAAGTCCTTGAAGGTGGCAGCACAGGTGGAGAAGGTGGCGAAGAAGGCATATGGTATGCTTGCCTTTATAGGAAGGGGTATAGCGTATAAAAGCTGGCGTCTAATGTTGCAGTTGTATAGAACGTTGGTTAGACCACATTTAGAGTATTGCATCCAATTCTGGTCGCCATACTACCGGAAGGATGTGGAGACCCTGGAGAGAGTGCAGAGGAGGTTTACCAGGATGCTGCCTGGTATGGAGGGTCTTAGCTATGAGGGGAGATTGAGCAAATTGGGGCTGTTCTCCCTGGAAAGACGGAGAATGATGGGAGATCTAATAGAGGTGTATAAGATTATGGAGGGTATAGATAGAGTGAACAGTGGGAAGCTTTTTCCGAGGTTGCATACAAAACTACTGAGGGGCCATGGGCTTAGGGTAAGGGGGCCGGGGTATAATTCTGATGTTAGAGGGAGGTTTTTCACACAGAGGGTTGTGGGGGCCTGGAATGCATTGCCAAGTAGGGTGGTGGAGGCAGACATGCTAGAGTTGTTTAAGGCTTACCGAGATCGGCACATGAGTGGACTGGAGATGGAGGGATACAAAAGATTGTTCTAGTTGAAGATCAACAGCCTCAGTACGTTCCTGGGAATTAATAGATTCCTATCGGCCGTCAACAAATTTTAAGGCTCACCTTGTCACTTACGTTGGAGCTATTGGGGATCTTCCATCACTATCTGTATAGCCTGTTGTATGTTTATTGATGTTTATTGATGTCTCCTTTTTATATCCACAGGCGATTCGGTCCGCCTTGTTGTCCAACAAGGGGCATACACGCGGTGGGTCGTGCGAGGGCTGCTCTTGGACGTTGCTTCGAGAGTTGCCTAGTGCCTCACGTTGTTAGTGTACGCTTAAACTGGACCATCTGACGGGCAACACGACAGCTCAGTGACTATCACTGTCTGCTATGCAGATACAGGGACCCGGGTCGGATCTCCGACCTGGGCCAGTGTCTGTGGGAGTTTGCACATTCTCCCCGTGCTTGCGTGGGTTTTCTCCGGGTGCTCCGGTTTCCTCCCACACCCCAAAACCGTGCTTTTAGGCTGATTGGCATCAATAAATTGTCCCTGAATTGGATCTCCCTTAATCTGGCGCACATATAATTCTCTAAATTTGCACCCCTTTATTGTGGAGTCCACTTGATGTGGACAAAAGTCATCGGTAGAACATAGAACATAGAACATTACAGCGCAGAACAGGCCCTTCGGCCCACGATGTTGCGCCGACCAGTTAAAAAACACTGACCCACTAACCTAAACCAATCCCTTTTCGTCCATAAACCTATCTATTGTGCGCAGTTCTGGTCGCCTCACTATAGGAAAGATGTAGAAGCTATTGAAAGGGTGCAGAGGAGATTTACAAGGATGTTGCCTGGACTGGGAGGCATGCCTTATGAAGTTAGGTTGAGGGAGCTGGGACTCTTCTCCCTGGAGAGACGAAGGTTGAGAGGCGACCTGATAGAAGTTTACAAAATGTTGAGAGGAATAGATAGGGTGGACTCTCAGAGGCTATTTCCCCGGTTTGAAATGGTCGCTACGAGAGGACACAGATTTAAGGTGCGGGGAGGGAGGTTCAGAAGTGATGTTAGGGGTAAGTTTTTCACTCAGAGGGTGGTGAGTGAGTGGAATCGGCTGCCGTCAGTGGTGGTGGAGGCGAACTCGCTGGGGTCTTTTAAAAGACTTCTGGATGAGTATATGGGGTTTAATGAGATTGAGGGTTATAGATAGGTCTGTAGGTTGGTAGGTGATGTGGTCGGCGCAACTTGTGGGCCGAAGGGCCTGTTTGTGCTGTAGTGTTCTATGTTCTATGTTCTATGTTCTATATCCACAGACCTCTTAAACGCCCCCAAACTAGGCGCATTTACAACTGCAGCAGGCAGGGCATTCCAATCCCTCACCACCCTCTGGGTAAAGAACCTGCCCCTGACATCCGTCCGATAACTACCACCCCTTAATTTAAAGCCATGCCCCCTCGTGCTAGATTTTTCCATCCGAGGAAAAAGGCTATCACTGTCCACCCTATCTAAACCTCTAATCATCTTATATGTTTCAATAAGATCCCCTCTTAGCCGCCTTCTTTCCAGCGAAAACAACCCCAAATCTCTCAGTCTCTCCTCATAGGATCTCCCCTCCATACCAGGCAACATCCTGGTCAACCTCCTCTGCACCCTCTCCAAAGCCTCCACATCCTTCCTGTAATGTGGGGACCAGAACTGCACACAGTACTCCAAGTGCGGCCGCACCAGAGTTGTGTACAGTTGCAACATGACGCTGCGACTCCTAAATTCAATCCCCCTACCAATAAACGCCAAGACACTGTATGCCTTCCTAACAACCTTATCTACTTGATTCCCAACTTTCAGGGATCTATGAAGGATTGGAATGAGGCACTCACTGAGTGTTAAAATGGGCAGCGTGGGCTTGTGGGGCCGAAGGGCCTGTTTCCTGGGCTGTGTTGTTCTTTGTTCTTTTAGGGGCAAGTGTGACCTGTACAAAAAAGATAGGTGGCACCTGAATCCCAGGGGGAACAATATCCTGGTGGGAAGGTTGGCTAAGATGTGGAGACTTTAAACTGGAAAGGCTGGGGGAAGGGAATCGAGATGAGGTGACTGGGAGAGAGGAGGTTAGCTCGCAAATAGACAAGGATTGTAGACAGTATGAGAGGGAGGATAGACGGGTGGTGGAGAAGGGGAGAGCTCAGACAGAAGGTTTGAGATGTGCCTATTTTAACACCAGGGGTGTAGAGAATAAAGTGAATGAGCTTAGAGCGTGGATCACTGTTTGGGAATGTGACGTGGTGACCACTACACAGACTTGGATGTCTCAGGGATAGGACTGGATACTTCAGGTGCCGGGATTCAGATGCTTCAGGAGGGACAGGGAGGGAGGCAAAAGAGGGGGTGGAGTGGCACTGTTGTTCAGGGATAGTGTCACAGCTGCAGAGAAGGTGGATGCCGTGGAGAGATTGTCTACGGAGTCTCTGTGGGTGGAAGTTCAGAACAGCAAAGAGTCGATAACTTTGCTGGGTGTTTTCTATCGGCCGCCCAATAGTGACAGGGAAGTTGAGGAACAGATTGGGAAACAGATCCCAGAGAGATGTAGTAATAACAGAGTTGTCGTGATGGGAGACTTTAATTTCCCAAACTTTGACTGGAATATCCCAAGGATAACGGGTTTAGATGGGGAGGAGTTTGTTAGGTGTGTTCAGGAGGGATTCCTGACACAGTATGTGGATAAGCCTACGAGAGGAGAGGCTGTACTTGACCCGGTGCTGGCTAATGAACCAGGACAGGTATTGGACCTCTCGGTGGGAGAGCATCTTGGGAATGGTGATCATAACTCTATCTCCTTTACACTAGCATTGGAAAGAGATAGGATCAGGCAAGCCAGGAAAGTGTTTATCTGGAGTAAGGGGAAATATAAAGCCATCAGGCAGAAAATTAGACGAGTAAATTGGAAGGAGGTGTTCTTGGGGAAAAGTACTGAAGGCCGCACCTGCGCAAAGATATTTTGGCCTTGGAGGGAGTGCAGAGGAGGTTTACTAGGCTGATACCGGAGTTGAGGGGGTTGAGCTATGAGGAGAGGCTGAATAAACTAGGCTTGTACTCGTTGGAGTTTAGAAGAATGAGGGGAGATCTCATTGAGACGTATAAGATGATGAATGGGATGGATAGGATAGAGGTGGAGAGACTCTTCCTGCTCAGAAAGGACAGTAGGACTAGGGGGCACAGCCTCAAGATAAAGGGGGGGCGGTTTAGAATGGAGTTGAGGAGGAACTTCTTCACTCAAAGGGTGGTGAATCTCTGGAATTCTCTGCCCGTTGAAGTGGTGGAGGCTGCCTCGCTAAATATTTTTAAGAAGCGGGTTGATGGGTTCTTGATAAGAGAGGGGATTAAGGGTTATGGGGAGAGGGGGGGAAAGTGGAACTGAGCCACGACAGATCAGCCATGATCTTATTGAATGGCGGGGCAGGCTCGAAGGGCTAGATGGCCTACCCCTGCTCCTATTTCTTATGTTCTTTATGTTCTTAAGGTGGCAGATTTTCAAGGAATGTTTGTCTGGAGTTCTGCACGACAACGTTCCGATGAGACAGGGAGGCTTTGGTAGGTTGCGGGAACTGTGGTGCATGAAGGTTGTAACGAACCTAGTTAAAAAGAAAGGTATACAGAAGTTCAGAGAGCTAGGAGATGTTAGAGATCTCGAGGAGTATATGGCTTGTAGGAAGGAACTTAAAAAGGAAATTAGGAGAGCCAGAAGGGGTCATGAGAAGGCCTTGGTGGGTAAGATTAAGGAGAACCCTAAGGCGTTCTACAAATATGTGAAGAGTAAAAGGATGAGAAGTGAAGGGATTGGACCCATAAAATGTGAAGGGGGAAATGTCTGTGTGGAACCGGAAGAAATGGCAGAGGTGTTTAATGAGTACTTTGCCTCGGTATTCACGGTGGAAAGTGATCTGGGTGGTTGTACAACAGGTTTGTGGCAGACTGAAAAGATTAACTATGTGGACGTTAAGAAAGAGGATGCGTTGGAAATTTTGAATAGCATCAAGATAGATAAGTCACTGGGACCAGATGGGATGTACCCCAGGTTACAGTGGGAGGCCAGGGAAGTGATTGCTGAACCTCTGGCGATGATCTTTGTGTTGTCAATGGAGACGGGAGAGTTTCCGGAGGATTGGAGGATGGCGGATGTGGTTCCTATATTCAAGAAAGGGAACAGGGATAACCCGGGAAATTAGCCCGACCGGTGAGTCTAACCTCAACGGTTGGTAAGTTGATGGAGAAGATCCTGAGAGACAGGATTTATGAACATTTAGAGAAGTTTGGTATGCTCAAAAGTAGTCAGCATGGTTTTGTCAAAGGCAGGTTGTGCCTTACGAGCCTGGTTGAGTTCTTTGAAAATGTGACTAAACACATTGACGAAGGAAGAGCGGTAGATGTGGTTTATACAGACTTCAGCAAGGCGTTCGATAAGGTCCCCCGTGCAAGACTTCTTGAGAAGGTGAGAGGGCATGGGATCCAAGGGGCTGTTGCCTTGTGGACCCAGAACTGGCTTGCCTGCAGAAGGCAGAGAGTGGTTGTGGGTGGGTCTTTTTCTGCATGGAGGTCGGTTACCAGTGGAGTGCCCCAGGGATCTGTTCTAGGACCCTTGCTGTTTGTCATTTTCATAAATGACCTGGATGAGGAAGTGGAGGGATGGCTTGGTAAGTTTGCCGATGACACGAAGGTTGGATAGTCTGGGGGATGTCAGAAGTTGCAGCGAGACATAGATAGGATGCAAGACTGGGCGGAGAAGTGGCAGATGGACTTCAACATGGATAAATGTGTAGTGGTCCATTTTGGCAGGACCAATGGGATGAAGTATAATATCAAGGGTAAGATTCTTAGCAGTGTAGAGGATCAGAAGGACCTTGGAGTCCAAGTCCATAGGACTCTGAAATCGGCCTCGCAGGTGGAGGATGTGGTCAAGAAGGTGTATGGTGTACTGGCCTTCATTAATCGAGGGATTGAGTTTAGGAGTCGGGAGGTAATGCTGCAACTTTATAAGACCCTAGTCAGATCACACTTGGAAAACTGTGTGCAATTCTGGTCGCCTCATTACAGGAAGGATGTGGAAGCTATTGAGAGGGTGCAGAGGAGATTTATAAGGATGTTGCCTGGATTGGGAGGCATGCCTTATGAGGATAGGTTGACGGAGCTCGGTTTTTTCTCCCTGGAGAGACGAAGGTTGAGAGGTGACCTGATAGAGATTATAAGATGTGGAGAGGCATAGATAGGGTGGATTCTCAGAGGCTTTTTCCCAGGGCTGAAATGGTCACTACGAGAGGACACAGGTTTAAGGTGCTGGGGAGCAGGTACAGAGGAGATGTCAGGGGTAAGTTTTTCACTCAGAGGGTGGTGAGTGAGTGGAATGGGCTGCCGTCGGTGGTGGTGGAGGCAAATTCGATCGGATCTTTTAAGAGATTTCTGGATGAGTACATGGGACTTAATAGGATTGAGGGTTATAGGTAGGACAAGTAGGTAGGGATATGATCGGTGCAGCTTGTGGGCCGAAGGGCCTGTTTGTGCTGCAGTTTTTCTATGTTCTAAACAATACTTTTCACTGTATCCCGATACATGTGACAATAATAAATCAAATCAAATCCTTTTCCTTCTCCCTCTGTACTCTATGAACAGTATGTTTTGTTTGTACAGCGTGCAAGAAACAATACTTTTCACTGTATCCCGATACAGGTGACAATAATAAATCAAATCAAAATCATTGACGGAGTCTTTTAAAATGCAAAGAACCCAACTTTGCATTCAGGATGAAGTCCAGTTGCTGTTACATTCATCTGCAAAACACTCGAGTTAATCGTCGATGGAAATTTACTGGAAGATGATGAATTTGGTGCAGTTTAGCAGAAGGAAGTTCTGACAGGATGTGTGTGTGGGATATAAAGATTAGTGAGGTGTGGTCCTGCAGTCAATACGAAGGTCTGGAGTCTAACACAATCGTGGGTTTTTGTATGTATAACCTTCTGTATTATATTGTGGATGTTATATTGCTACACTCACAGGCTGTTTATTATTCGGGTCTCATTATATCCAGAGCAGAACATTTGGCTGTTCTCACATTGCCTCTGCCACTGAAGTTTGCAAATGTATTGTCTCTGTCTTTCTCTTTTGATCTATATTTCGAAAACCCTCAGATAGATCTCAACGAAAGTGTTAGCTGAAAGTATCGGAACCCTAGATGTTTTTTAAAGGAGCTGTGTGTACGTTGCGAGATAGGACGAGTTAAAAAGGGTGACACAGCGGGTTAGCGCTGCTGCCTCACAGCGCCAGGGATCCGGGTTCAATTCCCTGACTCGGGCCACTGTCTGTGTGGAGTCTGCATGTTCTCCCTGTGTCTGCGTGGGTTTCCTCCGGGTGCTCTGGTTTCCTCCCACAGTCCAAAGATGTATGGGTTAGGATGCATTGGCCATGCTAAATTGCTCCTTATTATACCCAAATAGGCATCTCAGTGTGGCGACTAGGGGATTTTCAAAGTAACTTCATTGCAGTGTTAATCTAAGCCTATTTGTGACTAATAAATAAACTTTAAACATAACTTAGAGAGAGAGGGATAGGGGTGGAGCAGGGAGATTGATGAGAGAATGATCTCTTCATCTCTCTCTGTCTCGATTGACACTCTGAACTTATCTGACTTCTGGCATTCCAACTGCCTGAGCTGTCGGAGACTGACGGAGAGAGGGAAAAGAGAGAGAGAGAGAAGGGCGCGGCACAGCGGCACAGTGGGTTAGCGCTGCTGCCTCACAGCGCCAGGGACACGGGTTCAATTCCCCAGAATCACTGTGAACCTCCTGGTGCTCCGATTTCCTCCCACAATTCGAAAGACGTGCTGTAAGGTACATTGGCCGTGCTAAGTGCTCCCTCAGCGTATCCGAACAGCAGTGTGGTGACTGAGGGATTTTCACAGCAACTTCACTGCAGTGTTAATGTGAGCCTACTTGTGACACTAATAAATAAACTTTAAGCATTGTTTTAGAATTGTGGAACAGATAGTTGGACATGGATCAGACTGAAGCCTCCTCAATGAGCTGGTAGCTCTTAAGAAGTAGATTCTTCTTCTAACTTTGGAGAACATGAGGGCATTGTCACTTTGCTTCAACTGATTAAAGCTGGGCGGAAGCAGAGCGCGGCTGGAAACCCCAGCTGATGTTTTCTCCTGCTTGTTTTTTTGTTCTGGGCTGAATACAGTTTCACTTTCGGAGGACTGAAGATTAGCTCAAAGAACAGCAATGTCCAGTGTTAAAAACATTCTCCAGTGTTAAAACATAAAAAAACTGTTTATAAATATTTATTTATTAGTCATAAGTAGGCTAACAATAACACTGCAATGAATTTCCTGTGAGATTTCCCTAGTCGCTACACTCCTGTGCCTGTTCGGGTTACACTGAGGGAGAATTTAGCACGGCCCAATCCACCCTAACCAGCACGTCTTTCGGACTGTGGGAGGAAACCGGAGCACCCAGAGGAAACCCACGCAGACACGGGGAGAATGTGCAGACTCCACACAGATGGTGACCTGAGCCAGGAGTCGAACCGAGGTCCCTGGTGCTGTGAGGCAGCAGTGCTAACCCACTGTACCACCCCCATTTGTCAAGATGCCCCTTAAAACTCACTACCGTATCCACTTCCACTCCCTCCCCCAGCAGCGAGTTCCAGGCACCCACCACCCTCTGTGTAAAAAATCTGCCTCGTACATCTCCTTTAAACCTCGTCCCTCACACCTTAAACCTGTGTCCCCCAAGTAACTGACTCTTCCACCCTGGGGGAAAAAGCTTCTGACGATCCACTCTGCCCCTCGTAATCTTGTAGATTTCTATCAGGTCTCCCCTCAACCTTTGTCGCTCCACTGAGAACAAACCAAGTTTCTCCACCCTCTCCTCAGAGCTAATGCCCTTCATACCAGACAACATCCTGGTAAATCTTTTCTGTACCCTCTCCAAAGCCGCTACATCCTTCTGGTAGTGTGGCGACCAAAACTGTACATTATTTGGCGACAACAGGATTTTCATAGTAACTTCATTGCAGTGTTAATGTAAGCCTAATGTAAGCACTGGTCTGTACACTGTGCGTATACAGTGCATGGGAGGTTGGGGCACCTGCGCAATGGCGCCCCGAGAACTCAGCAGCCAGCTTCCCAGCAAGAATATGCCTCGCTTCTGCCCCCTGCTGGTGAGAATACACTCCACCCCTCCCCCTGCTGGTGAGAATATGAGGAAATATAGGAGAGAAAAAGAAGACTGAGAGACAGCAGTCAGTGTACAGATATCTCCCTGAGAGAGAGAGAGAGGGGACTGAGAGACACCAGTCAGTGTACAGATATCTCCCTGAAAGAGAGAGGGGACTGAGAGACACCAGTCAGTGTACAGGTATCCCCCTGAGAGAGAGAAGACTGAGAGGCACCAGTCAGTGTACAGATATCTCCCTGAGAGAGAGAGGGGACTGAGAGACACCAGTCAGTGTACAGATATCTCCCAGAGAGAGAGAGAGAGGACTGAAGACACCAGTCAGTGTACAGATATCTCCCTGAGAGAGAGAGGGGACTGAGAGACACCAGTCAGCGTACAGATATCTCCCTGAGAGAGAGAGAGGGGACTGAGAGACACCAGTCAGTGTACAGATATCTCCCAGAGAGAGAGAGAGGGGACTGAGAGACACCAGTCAGTGTACAGATATCTCCCTGGGAGAGAGAGAGGACTGAGAGACACCAGTCAGTGTACAGATATCTCCCTGAGAGAGAGAGGGGACTGAGAGACACCAGTCAGTGTACAGATATCTCCCTGAGAGAGAGAGGGGACTGAGAGACACCAGTCAGTGTACAGATATCTCCCTGAGAGAGAGAGAGGGGACTGAGAGACACCAGTCAGTGTACAGATATCTCCCTGAGAGAGAGAGAGAGGGGACTGAGAGACACCAGTCAGTGTACAGATATCTCCATCAAACCTCGCTGAATATATTTAAGTCCCGGGTAGATAGGTTTCTGATAGACAGGGGAATTAAGGGTTATGGGGAGAAAGCGGGAAAGTGGAACTGATCCACTTCAGATCAGCCATGATCTTATTGAATGGCGGGGCAGGCTCGAGGGGCTAGATGGCCAACTCCTGCTCCTATTCCTTATGTTCTTATGTTCTTGTGTAACATGCCCCTGTCTACATCAACAGGGACAATGTGGAAATGGTTGAGAGAGCTTCAAGCTTTAAGTGTCCAGATCACCAACAGTCTGTCCTGGTCTCCCCCCATGCTGACACTATAGTTAAGAATGGACCTACCTTACATTAAGTTGATCTTTCTGTACACCCTCGCTGTGACTGTAACACTACATTCTGCACCCTCTCCTTTCCTTCTCCCTCCGTACTCTATGAACGGTATGCTTTGTCTGTATAGCGCACAAGAAACAATACTTTTCACTGTATCCCAATACACACAACCATATTAAATCATATCAAACCCTTTTCCTTCTCCCCTCTGTACTCTATGAATGGTATGCTTTGTCTGTACAGTGCACAAGAAACAATACTTTTCACTGTATCCCAATACACACGATAATAATAAATCAAATTAAAATCATTGACGGAGTTTTTTCAACTGCAGAGAACCCAGCTTTGCATTCAGGATGAAGTCCTGTTGCTGTGTACATTCATCTGGAAAACACTCAAGTTAATCGTCAATGGAAATTTACTGGAAGATTGAGTTTGGTGCAGTTTGGAGGAAGGAAGTTCTGATAGGGTGTGTATGTGGGATATAAAGATTAGTGAGGTGTGGTCCTGCAGTCAGTACGAAGGTCTGGAGTCGAACACAATCGTGGGTTGTTGTATGTATAACCTTCTGTATTATATTGTGGATGTTATATTGCTACACTCACAGGCTGTTTATTATTCGGGTCTCATTATATCCAGAGCAGAACATTTGGCTGTTCTCACATTGCCTCTGCCACTGAAGTTTGCAGAAGTATTGCCTCTGCCTTTCACTTTCGATTTATATTTCGAAAACCCTCAGATAGATCTCAACGACAGTGTCAGCCGAAAGAATCGGAGCCCGAGATGTTTTTTAAAGGAGCTGTGTACATTGTGAGATAGGACAAGTTAAAAAGGGTGGCACAGTGGGTTAGCACTGCTGCCTCACAGCGCCAGGGACCTGGGTTCAATTCCCGGACTCGGGTCACTGTCTGTGTGGAGTCTGCATGTTCTCCCCGTGTCTGCGTGGGTTTCCTCTGGGTGCTCTGGTTTCATAGAACATAGAACATTCCAGCGCAGTACAGGCCCTTCGGCCCTCGATGTTGAGCCGACCAGTGGAACCAATCTAATGACCCTCTAACCTAAACTATTCCAATCTTATCCATATGCCTATCCACTGACCATTTGAACACCCTTAAAGTTGGTGAGTCCACAACTGCTGCAGGCAGGGCATTCCACACCCTTACTACCCTCTGAGTAAAGAACCTACCTCTGACATCCGTCCTATAATTATCACCCCTCAATTTAAAGCTATGTCCCCTCGTGTTAGCCATCACCATTGAAGTAAAAAGGCTCTCACTGTCCACCCTATCTAACCCTCTGATCATCTTGTATGCCTCAATTAGGTCACCTCTTAACCTTCTTCTTTCTAACGAAAATAACCTCAAGTCCCTCAGCCTTTCCTCATAAGACCTTCCCACCATACCAGGCGACATCCTGGTAAACCTCCTCTGTATCCTTTCCAATGCCTCCACATCCTTATGATAATGCGGCGACCAGAACCGTACCCAATACTCCAAGTGCGGCCGCACCAGAGTTTTGTACAGTTGTAACATGACCTCACGGCTCCGAAATTCAATCCCTCTACCAATAAAAGCTAACACACCATACGCCTTCTTAACAACCTTATCAACCTGGGTGCCAACTTTCAGGGAGCTATGTACATGTACCCCGAAATCTCTCTGCTCGTCAACACTACCAAGAGTCCTTCCATTGGCCCTATATTCTGTATTCCTGTTACTCTTACCAAAGTGAATCACCTCACTCTTTTCCACATTAAACTCCATCTTCCACCTCTCAGCCCAGCTCTGCAGCTTATCTGTGTTCCTCTGCAAACTGTAACATCCATCCTCACTGTCTACAACTCCTCCGACTTTGGTTCATCAGCAAATTTACTAATCCATCCTTCTACACCCTCATCTAGGTCATTTATAAAAATGACAAACAGCAGTGGCCCCAAAACAGATCCCTGAGGTACACCACTAGTAACTGAACTCCAGGTTGAATATTTCCCATCAACCACCACCCTCTGTCTTCTATCAGCGAGCCAATTCCTGATCCAAACTGCTAAATCACCCTCAATCCCATGCATCTGCATTTTCTGCAGTAGCCAACCATGGGGAACCTTATCAAACGCTTTGCTAAAATCCATATACACCACATCAACTGCCTTACCCTTATCCACCTCTTTGGTCACCTTTTCAAAAAACTCAGTAAGGTTTGTGAGGCATGACCTACCCTTCACAAAACCGTGTTGACTATCCCTAATCAATTTATTTCTCTCTAGCTGATTATAAATCCTATCCCTTATAATTCTTTCCAAAACTTTGCCCACAACAGATGGAAGGCTCACTGGTCAATAATTCCCAGGATGGTCTCTACTCCCCTTCTTGAACAAGGGGACAACATTTGCTATCCTCCAGTCTTCCGGCACTATACCTGTAGCCAATGACAACATGAAGATCAAAGCCAAAGGCTCTGCAATCTCCTCCCTAGCCTCCCAGAGAATCCTAGGGTAAATCCCATCCGGCCCTGGGGACTTATCTATTTTCACACTCTCAAGCATTGCTAACACCTCCTCCTTATGTACCTCAATCGTGTCTAGTCTAAAAGCCTGTATCTCAGTATTCTCCTTGACTACATTGACTTTTTCCTGCGTGAATACTGACGAAAAATATTCATCCCATAGTCCAAAGATGTGTGGGTTAGGGTGCGTCGGCTAAGGGAGGGAGTCCCGCACTGTGGGAGGGTCGGTGCTGAGGGAGTCCCGCACTGTGGGAGGGTCGGTGCTGAGGGAGTCCCGCACTGTGGGAGGGTCGGTGCTGAGGGAGTCCCGCACTGTGGGAGGGTCGGTGCTGAGGGAGTCCCGCACTGTGGGAGGGTCGGTGCTGAGGGAGTCCCGCACTGTGGGGAGGGTCGGTGCTGAGGGAGTCCCGCACTGTGGGGGGGGTCGGTGCTGAGGGAGTCCCGCACTGTGGGAGGGTCGGTGCTGAGGGAGTCCCGCACTGTGGGAGGGTCGGTGCTGAGGGAGTCCCGCACTGTGGGAGGGTCGGTGCTGAGGGAGTCCCGCACTGTGGGAGGGTCGGTGCTGAGGGAGTCCCGCACTGTGGGAGGGTCGGTGCTGAGGGAGTCCCGCACTGTGGGAGGGTCGGTGCTGAGGGAGTCCCGCACTGTGGGGGGGTCGGTGCTGAGGGAGTCCCGCACTGTCGGGGGGTTAGTGCTGAGGGAGTCCCGCACTGTGGGAGGGTCGGTGCTGAGGGAGTCCCGCACTGTGGGAGGGTCGGTGCTGAGGGAGTCCCGCACTGTGGGAGGGTCAGTGCTGAGGGAGTCCCGCACTGTGGGAGGGTCGGTGCTGAGGGAGTCCCGCACTGTGGGAGGGTCGGTGCTGAGGGAGTCCCGCACTGTGGGAGGGTCAGTGCTGAGGGAGCCCCGCACTGTGGGAGGGTCGGTGCTGAGGGAGTCCTGCACTGTGGGAGGGTCAGTGCTGAGGGAGTCCCGCACTGTGGGAGGGTCAGTGCTGAGGGAGTCCCGCACTATGGGAGGGTCGGTGCTGAGGGAGTCCCGCACTGTGGGAGGGTTGGTGCTGAGGGAGTCCCGCACTGTGGGAGGGTCTGTGCTGAGGGAGTCCCGCACTGTGGGAGGGTCGGTGCTGAGGGAGTCCCGCACTGTGGGAGGGTCTGTGCTGAGGGAGTCCCGCACTGTGGGAGGGTCGGTGCTGAGGGAGTCCCGCACTGTGGGAGGGTCGGTGCTGAGGGTGTCCCGCACTGTGGGAGGGTCAGTGCTGAGGGAGTCCCGCACTGTGGGAGGGTCAGTGTTGAGGGAGTCCCGCACTGTGGGAGGGTCGGTGCTGAGGGAGTCCCGCACTGTGGGAGGGTCGGTGCTGAGGGAGACCCGCACTGTGGGAGGGTCGGTGCTGAGGGTGTCCCGCACTGTGGGAGGGTCAGTGTTGAGGGAGTCCCGCACTGTGGGAGGGTCGGTGCTGAGGGAGTCCCGCACTGTGGGAGGGTCGGTGCTGAGGGAGTCCCGCACTGTGGGAGGGTCGGTGCTGAGGGAGTCCCGCACTGTGGGAGGGTCAGTGATGAGGGAGTCCCGCACTGTTGACCAGTCAATCCATTGAGATTTCCATCCCTGTTTGTCCTGAGACCGCAATGCCTCACAGATTCTTGGATCCCCCAGAATTCCTGGTTAAAAGCCGCCTGTGAAACCATCAATGTGGACACTCCACCTCGCTTCATAACGTTTTGTATTTTTGCACTATGTAAACTTTGTCATTCTGTGCAGCACTCTGACAATGCCATCAATCCCCAGTTCTCCTCTCTTTCTGTATTATCAAGAAAGTTTCCAGCTTCCCAGCCTCTCCCTTGCTGGTTAACTGAGTCTCTCTGAATGTAGATCCACTGGATCCAACTTCCTTGTGTCCATGTCTGGTTAGAGTCCCAAACCTTATATCTTCAATACACAGCACTATCTTATTGATCAGAACTTGTATCAGCCTCAAAGAACAAAGCCCAGGAACAGGCCATTCGGCCCCTCATGCCCAGGTTTGAATTTTGCCCAATCAGTTTAAACTGGGCACTTATTGAACAGCAGCCTGTTAGATTGAAATTTGATGTTTTAGTCGCCTGTGAACCAATTCTCTTGTGGGGATGTTGGTTCATCACCAGTGATATCAGAAACAACTCTCAGCTTGAGAGAGACAGACAGCGACTGCTCTGTGCCAGTGACTGCTCTGTGCCAGTGACTGCTCTGTGCCAGCGACTGCTCTGTGCCAGTGACTGCTCTGTGCCAGTGACTGCTCTGTGCCAGCGACTGTTCTCTGCCAGCGACTGCTCTGTGCCAGTGACTGCTCTCCGCCAGCGACTGTTCTTCACCAGTGGCTGCTCTGTGCCAGCGACTGTTCTCTGCCAGTGACTGCTCTCCGCCAGTGACTGCTCTGTGCCAGTGACTGCTCTGTGCCAGTGACTGCTCTCCGCCAGCGACTGTTCTTCGCCAGTGACTGCTGTGCCAGCGACTGCTCTGTGCCAGTGACTGCTCTGTGCCAGTGACTGCTCTCTGCCAGTGACTGCTCTGTGCCAGTGACTGCTCTCCGCCAGTGACTGCTCTGTGCCAGTGACTGCTCTGTGCCAGTGACTGCTCTCTGCCAGTGACTGCTCTGTGCCAGTGACTGCTCTCCGCCAGTGACTGCTCTGTGCCAGTGACTGCTCTCTGCCAGCGACTGCTCTGTGCCAGTGACTGCTCTCCGCCAGTGACTGCTCTGTGCCAGCGACTGCTCTCTGCCAGCGACTGCTCTGTGCCAATGACTGCTCTATGCCAGCAACTGCTCTTTTCCTTCAGCTTTTTTTCCTTCTCCGTGTTGACTATCCCTAATCAATTTATTTCTCTCTAGATGATTATAAATCCTATCGCTTATAATTCTTTCCAAAACTTTGCCCACAACATAAGTAAGGCTCACCAGTCTACAATTCCCAGGATGGTCTCTACTCCCCTTCTTGAAAAAGGGGACAACATTTGCTATCCTCCAGTCTTCCTGCACTATACCTGTGGAGAATGATGACCTAAAGATCAAAGCCAAAGGCTCTGTAATCTCCTCCCCAGCCTCCCAGAGAATCCTAGGGTAAATCCCATCCGGCCCAGGGGACTTATCTATTTTCACACTTTCTAGAATTGCGAACACCACAGTAGCTACTGGCACAGGGCTGCTGCATTGGTGCTGATGCACTGGTGCTGCATTGCCTTCGCGTTCCTGCACTGCATTAGTGCTGCTGCATTGGCGTTGCTAACAGTGACTGGCACAGGGGATGCTGCATTGGTGCTGCTGCGTTCCTGCCACTCCGCACATCGACCCACATTGTCCGTCCACTCCACACATCGACCCACATTGTCCGTCCACTCCACACATCGACCCACATTGTCCGTCCACTCCACACATCGACCCCCAATGTCCGACCACTCCACGTATCGGCCGACAGCCGCAGCTCTCGTCCGCCATCTAGCGCCCATCGGCTGTACCGCGCTCCGGCAGCAGCTCTGCGCCTTGGGCTCAGAGACTGGTCACCGACCCCAACCTGAGAGCTGCTGCCGGGGGGAGGGAGAGAGAGGCGGGGGGGCAGCTGGGCAACTCGGCCCCCTCCCTCCAACACCCTCACCCACCCGAATCTGAAACCCCCTCTCCCGGGGAAGACACCCCCCAACCCCGAGCCCAACCCCATCACCGACCCCAATCTGAATGCTGACGGTCCGGGGAAGGCGCAGAGCTGCAGCCGCTTCAATGGCGGAGCGCGGTACAGCCGATGGGCGCTAGATGGCGGACGAGAGCTGCGGCTGGCGGCCGATACGTGGAGTGGACGGACAATGGGGGTCGATGTGTGGAGTGGACGGACAGTGTGGGTCGATGTGCGGAGTGGCAGGAACGCAGCAGCACCAATGCAGCATCCCCTGTGCCAGTCACTGTTAGCAACGCCAATGCAGCAGCACTAATGCAGTGCAGGAACGCGAAGGCAATGCAGCACCAGTGCATCAGCACCAATGCAGCAGCCCTGTGCCAGTAGCTACTGTGGTGTTCGCAATTCTAGAAAGTGTGAAAATAGATAAGTCCCCTGGGCCGGATGGGATTTACCCTAGGATTCTCTGGGAGGCTGGGGAGGAGATTACAGAGCCTTTGGCTTTGATCTTTAGGTCATCATTGACCCTCCCACAGTGCGGTGCTCCCTCAGCACTGACCCTCCCACAGTGCGGGAGTCCCTCAGCACCGACCCTCCCACAGTGCGGGACTCCCTCAGCACTGACCCTCCCACAGTGCGGGAGTCCCTCAGCACCGACCCTCCCACAGTGCGGGACTCCCTCAGCACCGACCCTCCCACAGTGCGGGACTCCCTCAGCACCGACCCTCCCACAGTGCGGGAGTCCCTCAGCACCGACCCTCCCACAGTGCGGGACTCCCTCAGCACCGACCCTCCCACAGAGCGGGACTCCCTCAGCACCGACCCTCCCACAGTGCGGGAGTCCCTCAGCACCGACCCTCCCACAGTGCGGGAGTCCCTCAGCACCGACCCTCCCACAGAGCGGGACTCCCTCAGCACCGACCCTCCCACAGAGCGGGACTCTCTCAGCACTGACCCTCCCACAGTGCGGGAGTCCCTCAGCACTGACCCTCCCACAGTGCGGGACTCCCTCAGCACCGACCCTCCCACAGTGCGGGACTCCCTCAGCACTGACCCTCCCACAGTGCGGGATTCCCTCAGCACCGACCCTCCCACAGTGCGGGACTCTCTCAGCACTGACCCTCCCACAGTGCGGGAGTCCCTCAGCACTGACCCTCCCACAGTGCGGGACTCCCTCAGCACCGACCCTCCCACAGTGCGGGACTCCCTCAGCACTGACCCTCCCACAGTGCGGGATTCCCTCAGCACCGACCCTCCCACAGTGCGGGACTCCCTCAGCACCGACCCTCCCACAGTGCGGGACTCCCTCAGCACTGACCCTCCCACAGTGCGGGACTCCCTCAGCACCGACCCTCCCACAGTGCGGGACTCCCTCAGCACCGACCCTCCCACAGTGCGGGACTCCCTCAGCACCGACCCTCCCACAGTGCGGGACTCCCTCAGCACTGACCCTCCCACAGTGCGGGACTCCCTCAGCACCGACCCTCCCACAGTGCGGGACTCCCTCAGCACTGACCCTCACACACTGCGGGACTCCCTCAGCACTGAATCGATCTCCAGTTGCCAGTACAGTTTTATGAAAGGGAGGAACTGGTCCTCCCAGCCTCAGACTCGCTGTGTGAAATGGAAATGAACGACAGACTGAAAGCTGTGGTTAAATCCAAATGTTTTCTTTATTGTGTGATTCCTTCACATGGTGGAGTATTTTCCAATCACAAATACCCCAAGATTCTTTACGTTTTGACATTGAACATTGAATTCACAGACTGAAAGCCAGTTTTATAAAGAGCCAAGCTATAAAATTTCCCTGTTCCAATTTTGGTTTGATCTTTTTCAGGTTGGTCATCTTATCCAGTCAGTGGTGACCTCCCAGCCCAACTCTCACTTCACCAGTTCTTGTTCCGCTGTCACTCACCATCAAACCCCCTAAACTGAACCTTCACACCTCCCTCAATTATATTGGTAAAAGCAGCAGCACCTAATCCATGGCACACTGAGTAAAAACGCGCAATCATTGCAACAGCTCCAAGCATAATCATCAAAACATTTCATAATTTCACAAGATTGCCTCTGTGTATTTATCCGATGAATCTCAGCATTTCTTCACGAAGCTCAGCAACCACTGATTCCTTTTCTGGATAACGGTCACAGATACAACGCCCAAATTCACTGACAATTTTATCTGCCTCTTTCCGAAGAACAGTCAGCAACGAGTCTGTGAAGGGCAACTTGGACCAGAATTTTACGCCAAAACTCTCCTTCGGAAAACCACACAATAAACAGAGTGAGAAGAAGAATAATCTCCTTTAAACTGTCCTCCATCAAACACTCCCAGGACAGGTACAGCACGGGGTTAGATACAGAGTAAAACTCCCTCTACACTGTCCCCCATCAAACACTCCCAGGACAGGTACAGCACGGGGTTAGATACAGAGTAAAGCTCCCTCTACACTGTCCCCCATCAAACACTCCCAGGACAGGTACAGCACGGGGTTAGATACAGAGTAAAGCTCCCTCTACACTGTCCCCATCAAACAAGAATGGGACATAGGATCCAAGGGGCTTTGGCCTTGTGGACCCAGAACTGGCTTGCCTGCAGAAGGCAGAGAGTGGTTGTGGGTGGGTCTTTTTCTGCATGGAGGTCGGTTACCAGTGGAGTGCTCCAGGGATCTGTTCTAGGAACCCTTGCTGTTTGTGATTTTTATAAATGACCTAGATGAGGAAGTGGAGGGATGGGTTAGTAAGTTCACCGACGATACGAAGGTTGGTGGTGTTGTGGATAGTCTGGAGGGATGTCAGAAGTTGCAGCGGGACATAGATAGGATGCAAGACTGGGTGGAGAAGTGGCAGATGGATTTCAACGCGGATAAATGTGTAGTGGTCCATTTTGATAGTTCAAATAGCATGAAGGAATATAATATTAAGGGTAAAACTCTTAGCAGTGTGGAAGATCAGAAGGATCTTGGGGTCCATAAGAACATAAGAAATAGGAGCAGGAGTCGGCCATCTAGCCCCTCGAGCCTGTCCCGCCATTCAATAAGATCATGGCTGATCTGAAGTGGATCAGTTCCACTTTCCCGCTTTCTCCCCATAACCCTTAATTCCCTTATCTGTCAAAAACCTATCTACCCGTGGCTTAAATATATTCAGCGAGGCAGCCTCCACCACTTCAACAGGCAGAGAATTCCAGAGATTCATCACCGTCTGAGTGAAGAAGTTCCTCCTCAACTCTGATCTAAACTGCCCCCCCCTTATCTTGAGGCTGTACCCCCTAGTCCTGCTGTCCTTTCTGAGCGGGAGAATCTCTCTACCTCTACCCTATCCATCCCCTTCATTATCTTATACGTCTCTGTAAGATCCCCCCTCATCCTTCTAAACTCCAACGAGTACAGACCCAATCTATTTAGTCTCTCTTCATAGTCCAACCCCCTGGCTGGAGTTTCCATAGGACTCTCAAATCAGCTTCGCAGGTGGAGGATGTGGTCAAGAAGGCGTCTGGCCTTCATTAATCAAGGGATTGAGTTCAGGAGTTGAGAGATGAATCTCCAGCTTGAGAAGACCCTGGTCGGACCCCACTTGGAGTACTGTGCACAGTTCTGGTTGCCTCACTACAGGAAGGATGTGGAAGCTATTGAGAGGGTGCAGAGGAGATTTACAAGGGTGTTGCCTGGATTGGGAGGCATGCCTTATGAAGATAGGTTGAGGGAGCAAGGGCTCTTCTCCCTGGAGAGACGATGGTTGAGAGGCGACCTGATAGAGGTTTATAAAATGTTGAGAGGAATAGATAGGGTGGATTCTCAGAGGCTATTTCCCAGGGCTGAAATGGTCGCTACGAGAGGACACAGGTTTAAGGTGCTGGGGAGCAGGTACAGAGGAGATGTTAGGGGTAAGTTTTTCACTCAGAGGGTAGTGAGTGAGTGGAATCGGCTGCCGTTGGTGGTGGTGGAGGCAAATTCGTTTGGGTTTTCTTTAAGAGACATCGGGATGAGCAGATGGGATTTAATAGGATTGAGGGTTAGCGGTAAGCCTAGTAGGTATGGATATCATTGGCGCAATTCGTGGGCTGAAGGGCCTGTTTGTGCTGTAGTTTTTCTATGATTCTATGTTGGGCACAGGGTTAGATACAGAGTAAAGCTCCGTCTACACTGTCCCCCCATCAAACACTCCCAGGACAGGTACAGCACGGGGTTAGATACAGAGTAAAGCTCCGTCTACACTGTCCCCATCAAACACTCCCAGGACAGGTACAGCACGGGGTTAGATACAGAGTAAAGCTCCGTCTACACTGTCCCCCATCAAACACTCCCAGGACAGATACAGCACGGGGTTAGATACAGAGTAAAGCTCCCTCTACACTGTCCCCCATCAAACACTCCCAGGACAGGGACAGCACGGGGTTAGATACAGAGTAAAGCTCCGTCTACACTGTCCCCCATCAAACACTCCCAGGACAGGGACAGCACGGGGTTAGATACAGAGTAAAGCTCCCTCTACACTGTCCCCCATCAAACACTCCCAGGACAGGTACAGCACGGGGTTAGATACAGAGTAAAGCTCCCTCTACACTGTCCCCCATCAAACACTCCCAGGACAGGTACAGCACGGGGTTAGATACAAAGTAAAGCTCCGTCTACACTGTCCCCCATCAAACACTCCCAGGACAGGTACAGCACGGGGTTAGATACAGAGTAAAGCTCCGTCTACACTGTCCCCCATCAAACACTCCCAGGGCAGGTACAGCACGGGGTTAGATACAGAGTAAAGCTCCCTCTACACTGTCCCCCATCAAACACTCCCAGGACAGGTACAGCATGGGATTAGATACAGAGTAAAGCTCCCTCGATGTAGCTCTTTCTGAACAGCACATTTTACTTTTAATTTATCGTACCTGTTGCTGGCAGCGTTGCTCAAAACTGTTCAGCTTAATTTTCTTCAATTCCCGAACAGCACTCTGAAATAGCTTCTGGTATTCGCTTTGGAAGTTGCAAATTACTTTCTGCAATCGCTGGTCCAGGTCTTTCACATCTGAGGATTTTTCCTCCTGAGTCACTTCCAGCTGCTTCTTAAAATCATCCTTCAGCCTTTTGGATTCCGTCTCCAGAATCTCCTGCATTGCTTGTGGACTGGTCTTCAATCGTTGCGTCGTGCCCTGTGCATCCTGCTTCTGAAGTAAAAAACAGAGACAGTTACAGAGTAAAGCTTCCTCTACACTGTCCCCCCATCAAACACTCCCAGGACAGGTACAGCATGGGGTTAGATACAGAGTAAAGCTCCCTCTACACTGTCCCCCCATCAAACACTCCCAGGACAGGTATAGCACGGGGTTAGATACAGAGTAAAGCTCCCTCCACACTGTCCCCCATCAAACACTCCCAGGACAGGTACAGCACAGGGTTAGATACAGAGTAAAGCTCCCTCTACACTGTCCCCCCATCAAACACTCCCAGGACAGGGACAGCACAGGGTTAGATACAGAGTAAAGCTCCCTATAGAATATTCCATTATGAAAACACTGATCTGAATATAAAGAACCTTCTGAGTGCAGAAATTCTGAAACTCCTCGAGTTTCTCCTTCTTCAGGCGATCCTTCACACAATTGAACGTGGATGTGAAATTCAGAATCCACTTGTCGATCTCAGAACTAAATGTTGACTCGAGTTTCAAAATCTCCGGTTCCATCTCACCCACACTTTCACCCAGAGATTGACGAAAATTATCAAGCAGCTGCGTGGATTTCGTTTCCAAAAGTTTCCTCATCGAGTTTGGAGTATTCGTAAGCGAATTTGATTGAATATTCAGACTTTCTACCTGAAATTAGAGAAAGCAGGAGTTCAATACAGAGTAAAGCTCCCACTACACTGTCCCCATCAAACACTCCCAGGACAGGTACAGCACGGGGTTAGATACAGAGTAAAGCTCCCTCTACACTGTCCCCATCAAACACTCCCAGGACAGGTACAGCACGGGGTTAGATACAGAGTAAAGCTCCCTCTACACTGTCCCCCATCAAACACTCCCAGGACAGGTACAGCACGGGGTTAGATACAGAGTAAAGCTCCCTCTACACTGTCCCCCATCAAACACTCCCAGGACCGGTACAGCATGGAAGTTGACACAGTACAAATCTCCTTCGATAATGTCCCTGACAAACACCCCGAGGACAGTTACTGCAGTGTTAGATACAGAGTAATGCTTCCTCTACCTCTTGACAGAAGCCAGAGGTGGTTGTCGAGGGTTGCTTTTCAAACTGGAGGCCTGTCACCAGAGATGTGACTCAGGAATCAGTGCTGGGCCCACTACTATTTGTCATTTAAATTCATGATTTGGATGAGAATATAGAAGGCATGGTGAGTAAGTTTGCAGATGATACCAAGATTGGTGGACAGTGAGTAGGGTTATTGCCAATTGCAGTTGGTTCTTGATCAATTGGGCCAGTGGGCTGACGATTGGCAGATGGAGTTTAATTTTGATTAATACGAGGTAATGCATTTTGGTCGATTGAACCAGGGCAGGACTTAATCAGTTAATGGTAGGGTGCTGGGGAGAGCTACAGAACAAAGAGATCTAGGGGTACAGGTTCATAGCTCCTTGGTCGATCGAGCCGGGGCAGGACTTACTCAGTTAATGGTCGGGGAGAGTTACAGGACAAAGAGATCTAGGGGTACATGTTCATAGCTCCTTGAAAGTGGAGTCACAGGTGGACAGAGTGGTGAAGAAGGCATTCGGCATGCTTGGTTTCATCGGTCAGAACATTGACTACAGGAGTTGGGACGTCTTGTTGAAGTTGTACAACACATTGGTAAGGCCACACTTGGAATACTGTGTACAGTTCTGGTCACCCTATTATAGAAAGGATATTATTAAACTAGAAAGAGTGCAGAAAAGATTTACTAGGATGCTACTGGGACTTGATGGATTGAGTTGTAAGGAGAAGCTGGACAGACTGGGACTTTTTTCTCTGGAGCATAGAGGGGTGATCTTTTCAAGGTCTATAAAATAATGAGGGGCACAGATCAGCTAGATAGTCAATATATTTTCCCAAAGGTAGGGGAGTCTAAAACTCAAGGCCATTGGTTTAAAGTGAGAGGGGAGAGATACAAAAGTGTCCAGAGGGGCAATTTTTTCACATAGAGGGTGCTGATTGTCTGAAACAAGCTGCCAGAGGTAGTAGTAGAGCTGGGTACAATTATATCTTTTAAAAAGCATTCAGGTAGTTACATGGGTACGATGGGTATAGAGGGATATGGACCAAATGCGGGCAATTAGCTTTGGGGTTTAAAAATATGTATATATAAGGGTGACATGGACAAGAATGTGAAGGGTTAATGTATTAAATGAATTTTGAACCCAGCACAGATCACAGACATAACCCTTCCTCATGGCTCATCTCCTCAGGCATCAATATAAATTATTTGCTCCTGGCATCAATATAAATTATTTATTCATGTTTCCCTGAGTTGTTCATGTCTTTCATTCTTTAACTTTAGAACATAGAACATTACAGTGCAGAACAGGCCCTTCGGCCCACGATGTTGCGCCGACCAGTTAAAAAAACAATGACCCTCTAACCTAAACCAATCCCTTTTCGTCCATAAACCTATCCACTGATCTCTTAAACGCCCCCAAACTAGGTGCATTTACAACTGCAGCAGGCAGGGCATTCCAATCCCTCACCACCCTCTGGGTAAAGAACCTACTCCTGACATCCGTCCTATAACTACCCCTCCTTAATTTAAAGCCATGCCCCCTTGTGCTAGCTTTCTCCATCCGATGAAAAAGGCTATCACTATCCACCCTATCTAAACCTCTAATCATCTTATATGTTTCAATAAGATCCCCTCTTAGCCGCCTTCTTTCTAGCGAAAACAACCCCAAATCCCACAGTCTCTCCTCATAGGACCTCCCCTCCATACCAGGCAACATCCTGGTAAACCTCCTCTGCACGGGGTTAGATACAGAGTAAAGCTCCCTCTACACTGTCCCCCCCATCAAACACTCCCAGGACAGGTACAGCACGGGGTTAAATACAGGTCAAAGCTCCGTCAACATGGTCCCTGCATCAAACACTCCTAGGACAGGGACAGCAAAGGGTTACACACAGATTAAAGCTCCGTCTACAGTGTCCAGAGCAAACACTCCCAGGACAGGTACAGCACGGGGTTAGATACAGAGTAAAGCTCCCTCTACACTGTCCCCCCATCAAACACTCCCAGGACAGTTACAGCACGGGGTTAGATACAGAGTAAAGCTCCCTCTACACTGTCCCCATCAAACACTCCCAGGACAGTTACAGCACGGGGTTAGATACAGAGTAAAGCTCCCTCTACACTGTCCCCATCAAACACTCCCAGGACAGGTACAGCACGGGGTTAGATACAGAGTAAAGCTCCCTCTACACTGTCCCCATCAAACACTCCCAGGACAGGTACAGCACGGGGTTAGATACAGAGTAAAGCTCCCTCTACACCGTTCCATTCACAATCTCGGTGATTTTTTTTAATCTCACTTACTTGTTCCTTGCAGAATGTTTGAAAGCTTCTCAGCGTTTCTTGCCTGGTTTCCTCAATTGCTTCCTGAAGAAGTGCCCGGTAATTCTTACAGGCAGCTAAAAGCTCCGTCTGCAATTGCTGGTCCAGGTCTTTCACATATGAGAATTTTTCCCCCTCAATCGTTTTCACCTGGTCCTTAAAATCATTCTTCAGCTTATTGGCTTCCTTCTCCAAAACATCCTGCAATGCCTGTGGGCTGGGCTTCAATCGTAGAACAGTGTCCTGTGTATGCAGAATCTGAAATAGAACACAGAGTCAGTTCCAGAGTAAAGCTCCCTCGACACTGTCCCCCCATCAAACACTCCCAGGACAGGTACAGCACAGGGTTAGATACAGAGTAAAGCTCCCTCTACACTGTCCCCATCAAACACTCCCAGGACAGGTACAGCACGGGGTTAGATACAGAGTAAAGCTCCCTCTACACTGTCCCCCCATCAAACACTCCCAGGACAGGTACAGCACGGGGTTAGATACAGAGTAAAGCTCCCTCTACACTGTCCCCATCAAACACTCCCAGGACAGGTACAGCACAGGGTTAGATACAGAGTAAAGCTCCCTCTACACTGTCCCCCCATCAAACACTCCCAGGACAGGTACAGCACGGGGTTAGATACAGAGTAAAGCTCCCTCTACACTGTCCCCATCAAACACTCCCAGGGCAGGGACAGCACGGTGTTAGATACAGAGTAAAGCTCCCTCTACACTGTCCCCATCAAACACTCCCAGGACAGGTACAGCACAGGGTTAGATACAGAGTAAAGCTCCCTCTACACTGTCCCCATCAAACACTCCCAGGACAGGTACAGCACGGGGTTAGATACAGAGTAAAGCTCCCTCTATACTGTCCCCCCATCAAACACTCCCAGGACAGGTACAGCACGGGGTTAGATACAGAGTAAAGCTCCCTCTATACTGTCCCCCCATCAAACACTCCCAGGACAGGTACAGCACGGGGTTAGATACAGAGTAAAGCTCCCTCTACGCTGTCCCCCATCAAACACTCGCAGGACAGGTACAGCACGGGGTTAGATACACAGTAAAACTCCCTGTCGAATATCCCATTACTAAAACACTGACCTGAACACTGAACATCAGTAAGAATAGTTATGAATAAATATGAATAACAGAATATAAACACTGAGTATAAAGAACCTTCTGACTGAAGAAATTCTGAAACTCCTCGAGTTTCTCCTTCTTCAGGCGATCCTTCACACAATTGAACATGGATGTGAAATTCGGAATCCACTTGTCGATCTCAGAACTAAATGTTGACTCGAGCTTCCGAATCTCCGGTTCCATCTCACCCACACTTTCACCCAGAGATTGGCGAAAATTATCAAGCAACTGCGTGGATTTCGTTTCCAAAAGTTTCCTCATCGAGTTCGGAGCATTCGTAATCGAATTTGATTCAATATTCAGACTTTCTACCTGAAATTAGGGAAAGCAAGAGTTAGATACAGAGTAAAGCTCCCTCTACACTGTCCCCATCAAACACTCCCAGGGCAGGTACAGCACGGGGTTAGATACAGATTAAAGCTCCCTCTACACTGTCCCCCCATCAAACACTCCCAGGACAGGTACAGCACGGGGTTAGATACAGAGGAAAGATCCCTCTGCATGGGGTTAGATACAGAGGAAAGATCCCTCTGCACGGGGTTAGATACAGACTTAAGCTCATTTGACACAGCCCCCATCAAACACTCCCAGAACAGGTACAGCACGAGGCTAGATACAGAGTAAAGCTCCCTCTGCACTGTCCCCCCATCAAACACTCCCAGGACAGGTACAGCACGGGGTTAGATACAGAGTAAAGCTCCATTGACAGTCTCGCCATATATTGCTCTGGAGTATTCAATGCTCAAACTCAGTTCATACAAAATCTCCAGTACCTTCTGTTGAAGAAGTTTTTGAAACTCATTTTGCGTGTCTTGCTTTTTGTGACCAATCAGTGTATTAAATGCCTTTGATATGGACTCAGTAGATTTCTCAATCACAGCACACAGTTTCTTTCCAAAGTCTGAAATCTCATCTTCCATCTCCTCCGCAGATGGATCCAAAGAGAGACGAAAATTTTTAATCAGGTCATCGGAATAGTCTTCCAACCTTGTTCTTATCGAATTTGTGTTCACAAATTCATTTCCATTCTCGTCCATGCTGGCTACCTAATAAAAATAGGAAGCAAGATTGAGATACAGAGGAAACCCCAACCCACAATGTCCTCCGCACACAATGTCCCCCATCAAACACTCCCAGGACAGGTACAGCACGGGGTTAGATACAGAGTAAAGCTCCCTCTACACTGTCCCCCCATCAAACACTCCCAGGACAGGTACAGCACGGGGTTAGATACAGAGTAAAGCTCCCTCTACACTGTCCCCCATCAAACACTCCCAGGACAGGTACAGCACGGGGTTAGATACAGAGTAAAGCTCCCTCTACACTGTCCCCCCATCAAACACTCCCAGGACAGGTACAGCACAGGGTTAGATACAGAGTAAAGCTCCCTCTACACTGTCCCCCCATCAAACACTCCCAGGACAGGTACAGCACAGGGTTAGATACAGAGTAAAGCTCCCTCTACACTGTCCCCCATCAGCTATTTACCATTTATATAGATGATCTGGAGGAGGGAACCGAGTGTAGGGTGTCGAAATTTGCTGATGACAGCAAGATTGGTGGAACGGCAAATTGTGCGGAGGGTGTGGAGAGTCTGCAGAAGGATCTAGATAGGCTGGGCGAATGGGCCAGGAAATGGCAAATGGAATTTAATGTTGGCAAGTGCGAGGTAGTCCACTTTGGTAGGAATAATGGTAGGAAGAATTATTACTTACGTGGAGAAAAACTGCAGCAGGCGACGGTGCAGAGGGACCTCGGGGTCCTTGTGCATGAGTCGCAAAAACCCAGCCTGCAGGTGCAGCAGGTGGTTAGGAAGGCGAATGGGATGCTGGCCTTCATAGCGAGGGGGATTGAATATAAAGGTAGGGAGGTCTTGCTGCGGCTGTATAGGGCATTGGTGAGGCTGCAGCTGGGGTACTGTGTGCAGTTTTGGGCGCCGTACTTACGCAAGGATATTTTGGCCTTGGAGGGAGTGCAGAGGAGGTTCACCAGGCTGGTACCAGAGTTGAGGGGGTTGAGCTATGAGGAGAGGCTGAATAAACTAGGCTTGTACTCGTTAGAGTTTAGAAGAATGAGGGGAGATCTCATTGAGACGTATAAGATGATGAATGGGATGGATAGGATAGAGGTGGAGAGACTCTTCCCGCTCAGAAAGGACAGTAGGACTAGGGGGCACAGCCTCAAGATAAGGGGGGGGCGGTTTAGAACGGAGTTGAGGAGGAACTTCTTCACTCAAAGGGTGGTGAATCTCTGGAATTCTCTGCCCGTTGAAGTGGTGGAGGCTGCCTCGCTAAATATTTTTAAGACGCGGGTTGATGGGTTTTTGATAAGAGAGGGGATTAAGGGTTATGGGGAGAGGGCGGGAATGTGGAACTGAGTCACAACAGATCAGCCATGATCTTATTGAATGGCGGGGCAGGCTCGAAGGGCTAGTTGGCCTACTCCTGCTCCTATTTCTTATGTTCTTATGTTCTAAACACTCCCAGGACAGGTACAGCACGGGGTTAGATACAGAGTAAAGCTCCCTCTACACTGTGCCCCCATGAATCACTCCCAGGACAGGTATAGCACGGGGTTAGATACAGAGTAAAGCTCCCACTGCACTTCCATAGAACATAGAACATTCCAGCGCAGTACAGGCCCTTCACCCCTCGATGTTGCACCGACCAGTGGAACCAATCTAATGACCCTCTAACCTAAACTATTCCAATGTTATCCATATGCCTATCCACTGACCATTTGAATGCCCTTCAAGTTGGTGAGTCCACAACTGCTGCAGGCAGGGCATTCCACACCCTTACTACCCTCTGAGGAAAGAACCTACCTCTGACATCCATCCTATAATTTGCACCCCTTAATTTAAAGCTATGGCCCCTTGTGTCAGTCATCAGCATCCGAGGAAAAAGGCTCTCACTGTCCACCCTATCTAACCCTCTGATCATCTTGTCTGCCTCAATTAGGTCACCTCGTAACCTTCTTCTTTCTAACGAAAATAACCTCAAGTCCCTCAGCCTTTCCTCATCAGACCTTCCCTCCATACCAGGTAACATCCTGGTAAACCTCCTCTGCACCCTTTCCAATGCCTCCACATCTTTCTTATAATGCAGCGACCAGAACTGTACCCAATACTCCAAGTGCGGCCGCACCAGAGTTTTGTACAGTTGTAACTTGATCTCACAGCTCCGAAATTCAATCCCTCTCCCAATAAAAGCTAACACACCGTACGCCTTCTTAACAACCTTATCAACCTGGGTACCAACTTTCAGGGATCTATGCACATGTACACCGAGATCTCTCTGTTCGTCCACACTACCAAGAGTCTTTCCATTTGCCCTATATTCTGCACTCCTGTTACTCTTACCAAAGTGAATCACCTCACTCTTTTCCTCATTAAACTCCATCTGCAACCTCTCAGCCCAGCTCTGCAGCTTATCTATGTCCCTCTGCAAACTGTAACATCCATCCTCGCTGTCTACAACTCCTCCGACTTTGGTGTCATCAGCAAATTTACTAATCCATCCTTCTCCACCCTCATCCAGGTTATTTATAAAAATGACAAACAGCAGTGGCCCCAAAACAGATCCCTGAGGTTCACCACTTGTAACTGAACTCCAGGTTGAATATTCCCCATCAACCACCACCCTCTGTCTTCTATCAGCTCGCCAATTCCTGATCCAAACTGCTAAATCACCCTCAATCCCATGCATCTGCATTTTCTGCAGTAGCTTACCATGGGGAACCTTGTCAAACGCTTTGCTAAAATCCATATACACCATGTCAACTGCCTTACCCTTATCCACCTCTTTGGTCACCTTTTCAAAAAACTCGATAGGCTTTGTGAGGCACGACCTACCCTTCACAAAACCGTGTTGACTATCCCTAATCAATTTATTTCTCTCTAGATTTATTTCACTCCAGCGGAGTGCCTCAAGGATCTGTTCTGGGACCCTTGTTGTTTGTCATTTTCATAAATGACCTGGATGAGGAAGTGGAGGGATGGGTAAGTAAGTTCGCTGATGACACGAAGGTCGGTGGTGTTGTGGATGATCTGGAAGGATGGCAAAAGTTGCAGCAGGACATAGATAGGATGCAGGACTGGGCGGAGAAGTGGCAGATGGACTTCAACGCGGATAAATGTGTTGTCGTCCATTTTGGCAGAACCAACGGGATGAACGAGTACACTATTAAGGGCAGAAGTCTGAGTAGTGTTGAGGAGCAGAAGGATCTTGGGGTCCGGGTCCACAGGACTCTTAAATCGGCCTCGCAGGTGGAGGAGGTGGTCAAGAAGGCGTATGGTGTACTGGCCTTCATTAATCGAGGGATTGAGTTTAGGAGTCGGGAGGTAATGCTGGAACTTTATAAGACCCTTGTCAGGCCTCATTTGGAGTATTGTGCGCAGTTCTGGTCGCCTCACTATAGGAAAGATGTAGAAGCTATTGAAAGGGTGCAGAGGAGATTTACAAGGATGTTGCCTGGACTGGGAGGCATGCCTTATGAAGTTAGGTTGAGGGAGCTGGGACTCTTTTCCCTGGAGAGACGAAGGTTGAGAGGCGACCTGATAGAAGTTTACAAAATGTTGAGAGGAATAGATAGGGTGGACTCTCAGAGGCTATTTCCCCGGTTTGAAATGGTCGCTACGAGAGGACACAGATTTAAGGTGCGGGGAGGGAGGTTCAGAAGTGATGTTAGGGGTAAGTTTTTCACTCAGAGGGTGGTGAGTGAATGGAATCGGCTGCCGTCAGTGGTGGTGGAGGCGAACTCGCTGGGGTCTTTTAAAAGACTTCTGGATGAGTATATGGGGTTTAATGAGATTGAGGGTTATAGATAGGTCTGTAGGTTGGTAGGTGATGTGGTCGGCGCAACTTGTGGGCCGAAGGGCCTGTTTGTGCTGTAGTGTTCTATGTTCTATGTTCTATGTTCTAGATGATTATAAATCCTATCCCTTATAATTCTTTCCAAAATTTTGCCGACAACAGAAGTAAGGCTCACCGGTCTGTAATTCCCAGGATGGTCTCTACTCCCCTTCTTGAACAAGGGGACAACATTTGCTATCCTCCAGTCTTCCAGCACTATACCTGTAGCCAATGACGACATGAAGATCAAAGCCAAAGTCTCTGCAATCTCCTCCCTAGCCTCCCAGAGAATCCTCGAGCAAATCCCATCCGGCCCAGGGGACTTATCTATTTTCACACTCTCAAGAATTACTAACACCTCCTCCTTAAGAACCTCAATCCCGTCTAGTCTAAAAGTCTATATCTCAGTATTCTCCTCAACTACATTGACTTTTTCCTGCATGAATACTGACGAAAAATATTCATTTAATGCCTCTCCTATCTCTTCAGGCTCCATGCACAACTTCCCACTGCTGTCTCTGACTGGCCCTAATCTTGCCCTAACCAATCTTTTATTCTTGACATACCTGTAGAAAGCTTTAGGATTTTCCTTGATCCTACCCACCAAAGTCATCTCATGTCCTCTCCTAGCTCTTCTTAACTCTCTCTTTAGCTCCTTCCTGGCTAATTTATAACTCTCCAGTGCCTTAACTGAGCCTTTACATCTCATCTTTACATAAGCCTCCTTCTTCTTCACCAGAGATTCAACTTCTTTAGTACACCCCAGTTCCCTCGCTCAACCACTTCCTCCCTGCCTGACAGGTACATATTTATCAAGGACTCGCAGTAGCTGCTCCTTGAATGAGCTCCACATTTCAGATGTTCCCAGCCCCTGCAATTTCCTACTCCACCCTATGTATCCTAAATCTCGCCTAATAGCCTCATAATTACCTTTCCTCCAGCGATAACTTCTGCCCTTCGGTACGTACCTATCCCTTTCCATCACTAAGGTAAACGTGACCGAATTGTGGTCACTATCAAAAAAGTGCTCACCTACCTTCAAGTCTAACACCTGGTCTGGTTCATTACCCAGTACTAAATCCAATGTAGCCTCACCTCTTGTTGGCCTATCTACATACTGTGTCAGGAAACCTTCCTGCACACATTGGACAAAAACTGACCCCTCCAACGTGCTGGAACTATAGCTTTTCCAATCGATATTTGTAAAGTTAAAATCCCCCATAACAACTATCCTGTTACGTAAGAACATAAGAAATAGGAGCAGGAGTAGGCCATCCAGCCCTTCGAGCCTGCCCCGCCATTCAATAAGATCATGGCTGATCTGTCGTGGCTCAGTTCCACATTCCCGCCCTCTCCCCATAACCCTTAATCCCCTCGCTTATCAAAAACCCATCAACCCACGTCTTAAAAATATTTAGCGAGGTAGCCTCCACCACTTCAGCGGGCAGAGAATTCCAGAGATTCACCACCCTTTGAATGAAGAAGTTCTTCCTTAACTCTGTTCTAAACCGCCCCCCCTTTATCTTGAGGCTGTGCCCCCTAGTCCTACTGTCCTTTCTGAGCAGGAAGAGTCTCTCAACCTCTATCCTATCCATCCCATTCATCATCTTATATGTCTCAATGAGATCTCCCCTCATTCTTCTAAACTCTAACGAGTACAAGCCTAGTTTATTCAGCTTCTCCTCATAGCTCAACTCCCTCAACTCCGGCATCAGCCTAGTAAACCTCCTCTGCACTCCCTCCAAGGCCAAAATTTCCTTGTGTAAGTACAGCGCCCAAAACTGCACACAGTACTCCAGCTGCGGCCTCACCAATGCCCTATATAGCCGCAGCAAGACCTCCCTACTTTTATATTCAATCCCCCTCGCTATGAAGGCCAGCATCCCATTAGCCTTCCTGACCACCCTCTGCACCTGCAGGCTGGGTTTTTGCGACTCATGCACAAGGACCCCGAGGTCCCTCTGCACCGTCGCCTGCTGCAGATTTTCGCCACGTAAGTAATAGTCCTTCCTACCATTATTCCTACCAAAGTGGACCACCTCGCACTTGCCAACATTAAATTCCATTTGCCATTTCCTGGCCCATTCGCCCAGCCTATCTAGATCCTTCTGCAAACTCTCCACACTCTCCGCGCAATTTGCCGTTCCACCAATCTTGGTGTCATCCGCAAATTTCGACACCATACACTCGGTTCCCTCCTCCAGATCATCGATATAAATGGTGAATAGCTGAGACCCCAGCACCGACCCCTGGGGCACTCCACTAGTCACCAACCGCCAATCCGAATAGCACCCATTGACCCCCACTCTCTGCCTCTTTTGCTCCTATCCAGGATTCTTTGCAATCCTTTCCTCTACATCTCTGGAACTTTTTGAAGGCCTATAAATACTCCCAGGAGGGTGACCTCTCCTTTCCTGTTTCGAATCTCAGCCCATACTACCTCAAGAGACAGGTCCACATCAAACGTCATTTCTGCCACTGTAATACTGTCCTTGACTAACAATGCCACGCCTCCCCCTCTTCTACCACCTTCTCTGCTCTGACTGAAACATCTGAACCCTGGAACCTGCAACAACCATTCCTGTCCCTGCTCTATCCATGTCTCTGAAATGGCCACAACATCGAAGTCCCAGGCACCAATCCAGGCTGCAAGTTCGTCCACCTTATTGCGTATGATCATTGCATTAAAATATACGCACTTCAAACCACCCTCCCGCCTGCCAATACACTGCTGTGACCTAGAAACCTTATCCATGACCTCCCTATTCTCATCCTCCTGTACACTGGAGCTACAATTCATGTTCCCATCCCCCTCTGAATCAGTTTAAACCCCCCTGAATAGCATTGGCAAATTTCCCCCCCAAGATATTAGTACCCCTCTGGTTCAGGTGCAGACCATCCCTCTTGTAGAGGTCCCACCTACACAGAATGAGCCCCAATTGTCCAAGTATCTGAACCCTTCCCTCCTGCACCATCCCTTCAGCCACAAGTTCAAATGTTCTCTCTCTCTATTCTTCTCCATGCTATCCCGCGGCATAGGTAACAAACCAGAGATAACCACTCTGTTTGTTTTAGACCTAAGCTTCCACCCTAACTCCCTGAATTTCTGTTTTATATCCATGTCCCTTTTCCTACTGATGTAAAGGGTGCCTACATGAACCACAACTTGGGGCTGGTTCCCCTCCCGCTTAAGGATCTCGAACACTCAATCAGAGACATCACGGACTGTGGCACCTGGGAGGCAACATACCAAGCGCGATTCTCGCATGTTCCCACAGACTCTCCCATCTGTCCCCTTATCTATGGAATCCCCAATCACTAATGCTGTTCTTTTCTTTCCCCTTCCCATCGAGCATCAAGGACAGGCTCTATTCCCCCCCATCAAACACTCCCAGGACAGGGACAGCATGGGGTTAGATACAGAGTAAAGCTCCCTCTACACTGTCCCCCCCATCAAACACTCCCAGGACAGGGACAGCACGGGGTTAGATACAGAGTAAAGCTCCCTCTACACTGTCCCCCCCATCAAACACTCCCAGGACAGGGACAGCACGGGGTTAGATACAGAGTAAAGCTCCCTCTACACTGTCCCCGCCATCAAACACTCCCAGGACAGGTACAGCGCGGGGTTAGATACAGAGTAAAGCTCCCTCTACACTGTCCCCGCCATCAAACACTCCCAGGACACGTACAGCACGGGGTTAGATACAGAGTAAAGCTCCCTCTACACTGTCCCCCCCATCAAACACTCCCAGGACAGGTACAGCACGGGGTTAGATACAGAGTAAAGCTCCCTCTACACTGTCCCCCATCAAACACTCCCAGGACAGGTACAGCACGGGGTTAGATACAGAGTAAAGCTCCCTCTACACTGTCCCCCCCATCAAACACTCCCAGGACAGGTACAGCACGGGGTTAGATACAGAGTAAAGCTCCCTCTACACTGTCCCCCATCAAACACTCCCAGGACAGGTACAGCACGGGGATGGATACAGAGTAAAGCTCCCTCGACACTGTCCCCCCATCAAACACTCCCAGGACAGGTACAGCACGGGGTTAGATACAGAGTAAAGCTCCCTCTACACTGTCCCCCATCAAACACTCCCAGGACAGGTACAGCACGGGGTTAGACACAGAGTAAAGCTCCCTCTACACTGTCCCCCGCATCAAACACTCCCAGGACAGGTACAGCATGGGGTTAGATACAGAGGAAAGCTCTCTCGACACTGTCCCCATCAAACACTCCCAGGACAGGTACAGCACGGGGTTAGATACAGAGTCTTAGTAGCGTTGAAGAGCAGAAGGATCTCGGGGTCCGGGTCCACAGGACTCTTAAATCGGCCTCGCAGGTGGAGGAGGTGGTCAAGAAGGCGTATGGTGTACTGGCCTTCATTAATCGAGGGATTGAGTTTAGGAGTCGGGAGGTAATGTTGCAACTTTACAGGACCCTGGTCAGGCCTCATTTGGAGTATTGTGCGCAGTTCTGGTCGCCTCACTATAGGAAAGATGTAGAAGCTATTGAGAGGGTACAGAGGAGATTTACAAGGATGTTGCCTGGACTGGGAGGCATGCCTTATGAAGATAGGTTGAGGGAGCTGGGACTCTTCTCCCTGGAGAGACGAAGGTTGAGAGGCGACCTGATAGAGGTTTATAAAATGTTGAGAGGAATAGATAGGGTGGACTCTCAGAGGCTACTTCCCCGGGTTGAAATGGTCGCTACGAGGGGACACAGATTTAAGGTGCGGGAAGGGAAGTACAGAGGTGATGTTAGGAGTAAGTTTTTCACTCAGAGGGTGGTGAGTGAATGGAATCGGCTGCCGTCATTGGTGGTGGAGGCGAACTCGCTGGGGTCTTTTAAAAGACTTCTGGATGAGTATATGGGGTTTAGTGGGATTGGGGGTTATAGATAGGTCTATAGATTGGTGGGGTTGATGTGATCGGCGCAACTCGTGGGCCGAAGGGCCTGTTTGTGCTGTAGTGTTCTATGTCCTATGTTTAAAGCTCCCTCTACACTGTCCCCCCATCAAACACTCCCAGGACAGGTACAGCACGGGGTTAGATACAGAGTAAAGCTCCCGCTACACTGTCCCCCCATCAAACACTCCCAGGACAGGTACAGTACGGGGTTAGATACAGAGTAAAGCTCCCTCTACATTGTCCCCCCATCAAACACTCCCAGGACAGGTACAGCACGGGGTTAGATACAGAGTAAAGCTCCCGCTACACTGTCCCCCCATCAAACACTCCCAGGACAGGTACAGCACGGGGTTAGATACAGAGTAAAGTTCCCTCCACACTCTCCCATTACCAAGTTCTGAATATTTTCTCTCAGTTACCTGTTCCTTGCAGTAAGATTTAAAATTCTCCAGCTTTTCATTCTTTAGTTTTTCAATCGCTATCTGGAACATCAGCTGATAAGACTTGATGAAAGTCTGAATATCATTTACTAAAGCTCCATCCAACTCACTAATATATCCAGCACTCTCTGCTTCGCTCATATCCAGCTGTTGCTTAAAATCATCCACCAGATCTTTACGTTTCTCATCCAGGAGAATCTGCATTGAACGTGGACTGGTCTTCACGGTTTCCAGAATGTTCTTCGAATCCTCCTCCTAACAGAGAGACAACCACATCTTGTTAGAGAGAGAAAAATTCATTCGACACTGTCCCCCATCAAACACTCCCAGGACAGGTACAGCACGGGGTTAGATACAGAGTAAAGCTCCCTCTACACTGTCCCCCCATCAAACACTCCCAGGACAACTACAGCACGGTGTTAAATACAGAGTAAAGCTCCCTCTACACTGTCCCCCATCAAACACTCCCAGGACAACTACAGCACGGTGTTAAATACAGAGTAAAGCTCCCTCTACACTGTCCCCCCCATCAAACACTCCCAGGACAACTACAGCACGGTGTTAAATACAGAGTAAAGCTCCCTCTACACTGTCCCCCCATCAAACACTCCCAGGACAGGTACAGCACGGGGTTAGATACAGATTAAAGCTCCCTCTACACTGTCCCCATCAAACACTCCCAGGACAGGTACAGCATGGGGTTAGATACAGAGTAAAGCTCCCTCTACACTGTCCCCCCAACAAACACTCCCAGGACAGGTACAGCACGGGGTGAGATACAGAGTGAAGCTCCCTCTACACTGTCCCCCCATCAAACACTCCCAGGACAGGTACAGCACGGGGTTAGATACAGATTAAAGCTCCCTCTACACTGTCCCCATCAAACACTCCCAGGACAGGTACAGCATGGAGTTAGATACAGAGTAAAGCTCCCTCTACACTGTCCCCCCAACAAACACTCCCAGGACAGGTACAGCACGGGGTTAGATACAGAGTAAAGCTCCCTCTACACTGTCCCCCCAACAAACACTCCCAGGACAGGTACAGCACGGGGTTAGATACAGAGTAAAGCTCCCTCTACACTGTCCCCCCATCAAACACTCCCAGGACAGGTACAGCACGGGGTTAGATACAGAGTAAAGCTCCCTCTACACTGTCCCCATCAAACACTCCCAGGACAGGTACAGTAAGTGTTCCGACACTGAGTAAAATTTGCTCTAGTACATTTGGGGTGTATGTAGCATTGCAATATTGTTGCTGCATTGGGCGTCCAATCTCTGGGAAGCCGGACATGAATGCCGCCACGACAGACTGTGAATGTTGGAATCAACAATTATCTGGAGTTAGGAGTCTACTCATGACCCTCAACCCATTGTCGTTTGTTGGAAAAACCCATCTGGTTGACTGATGACCTTTCGGAAAGGAAATCTGCAGTCCTTATCGTGTCTGGCCAAAATGTGACTCTCCAGACACTGCAATGTGGTTTGCTCTGAAGATGCCCTTTGGGAGGACAATAAATACTGGTCCAGCAGCGATTACCCACATCACGGGGATCAATGAAAGATAACACTCAAAATCAACTGATATGGAATCTGAAATACCTTCTGATTGCAGAAACTTTTCAACTCCTTTACACTCTCCTGATTCAGGCACTGAATCACGGAATTGAAATTAGATGTGAAAGACTGAACTGCATTCTCAATCTCAGCACACAATGTCTTCTCGAGACCAGAAATCTCCAGTTCCGTCTCCTTCCCACTCTCACCCAGAGAATCACAAAAATCCTTGACCAGTTGTACGGAGTAATCCTCCAAACTTTTCCTCATCGAATTGGGAGTGTGTGTAATCGTCTTTGTGTTAATGTCCAGAGTTGCCATCTAAAAACAGAGAAAACAGTGTGAAAATAAAGAGGAAAATTCCGTCTCCACTGCCCTCCATCAAACACTCCCAGGACAGGTACAGCACAGGGTTAGATACAGAGTAAAGCTCCCTCCACACTCTCCCAATACCAAGTTTTGAATATTTTCTCTCAGTTACCTGTTCCTTGAAGTAAGTATGAAAATCCTCCAGCTTTTCCTTCTTTAGATTTTCAATCGATATGTGGAACGTCTTCTGATAAGACTTGATGAAAGTCTGAATATCATTTACTAAAGCTCCATCCAACTCACTAACATATCCAGCACTCTCTGCTTCGCTCATATCCAGCTGTTGCCGAAAATCATCCACCAGGTCTTTACGTTTCACATCCAGAAGAATCTGCATTGAACGTGGACTGGTCTTCACTGTTTCCAGAATGTCCTTCGAATCGTCCTCCTAACAAAGAGACAAACACATCTTGTTGGAGACAGAAAAACTCATTCTGCACTGTCCCCCCATCAAACACTCCCAGGACAGGTACAGCACGGGGTTCGATACAGAGTAAACCTCCCTCTACACTGGCCCCCCATCAAACAATCCCAGGACAGGTATAGCACGGGGTTAGATACAGAGTAAAGCTCCCTCTACAATGTCCCCCCATCAAACACTCCCAGCACAGGTACAGCACGGGGTTAGATACAGAGTAAAGCTCCCTCTAAACTGTCCCCATCAAACACTCCCAGGACAGGTACAGCACGGGGTGAGATACAGAGTGAAGCTCCCTCTACACTGTCCCCCCATCAAACACTCCCAGGACAGGTACAGCACGGGGTTAGATACAGAGTAAAGCTCCCTCTACACTGTGCCCCCATCAAACACTCCCAGGACAGGTACAACATGGGGTTAGATACAGAGTAAAGCTCCCTCTACACTGTCCCCCCATCAAACACTCCCAGGACAGGTACAGGAAGTGTTCCGACACTGAGTAAAATTTGATCTAGTACATTTGGGGTGTATGTAGCATTGTAATATTGTTGCTGCATTGGACGTCCAATCTCTGGGAAGCCGGACATGCATGCCGCCACGACAGACTGTGAATGTTGGAGTCAACAATTATCTGGAGTTAGGAGTCTACTCATGACCCTCAACCCATTGTCGGTTGTTGGAAAAACCCATCTAGTTGACTGATGACGTTTCGGAAAGGAAATCTGCAGTCCTTATCGTGTCTGGCCAAAATGTGACTCTCCAGACACAGCAATGTGGTTTGCTCTGAAGATGCCCTTTGGGAGGACAATAAATACTGGTCCAGCAGCGATTACCCACATCACGGGGATCAATGAAAGATAACACTCAAAATCAACTGATATGGAATCTGAAATACCTTCTGATTGCAGAAACTTTTCAACTCCTTTACACTCTCCTGATTCAGGCACTGAATCACGGAATTGAAATTAGATGTGAAAGACTGAACTGCATCCTCAATCTCAGCACACAATGTCTTCTCGAGACCAGAAATCTCCAGTTCCGTCTCCTTCCCACTCTCACCCAGTGAATCACAAAAATCCTTGACCAGTTGTACGGAGTAATCCTCCAAACTTTTCCTCATCGAATTGGGAGTGTGTGTAATCGTCTTTGTGGTAATGTCGAGAGTCGCCATCTAAAAACAGAGAAAATAGTGTGAAAATAAAGAGGAAAATCCCGTCTCCACTGCCCCCCATCAAACACTCCCAGGACAGGTACAGCACGGGGTTAGATACAGAATAAAGCTCTCTCGACACTCTCCCAGTACCAAGTTTTGAATATTTTCTCTCAGTTACCTGTTCCTTGAAGTAAGTATGAAAATCCTCCAGCTTTTCCTTCTTTAGATTTTCAATCGCTATCTGGAAAGTCAGCTGATAAGACTTGATGAAAGTCTGAATATCATTTACTAAAGCTCCATCCAACTCACTAACATATCCAGCACTCTCTGCTTCGCTCATATCCAGATGTTGCTTAAAATCATCCACCAGATCTTTACGTTTCACATCCAGAAGAATCTGCATTGATTGTGGACTGGTCTTCACTGTTTCCAGAATGTTCTTCGAATCGTCCTCCTAACAGAGAGACAACCACATCTTGTTAGAGACAGAAAAACTCATTCTGCACTGTCCCCCCATCAAACACTCCCAGGACAGGTACAGCACGGGATTCGATACAGAGTAAAGCTCCCTCTACACTGTCCCCCCATCAAACACTCCCAGGACAGTGACAGCACGGGGTTAGATAAAGAGTAAAGCTCCCTCTACACTGTCCCCCCGTCAAACACTCCCAGGACAGGTACAGTACGGGGTTAGATACAGAGTAAAGCTCCCTCTACACTGTCCCCATCAAACACTCCCAGGACAGGTACAGCACGGGGTTAGATACAGAGTAAAGCTCCCTCTGCACTGTTACCTCATCAAACACTCCCAGGACAGGTACAGCACGGGGTTAGATACAGTGTAAAGCTCCCTCTACACTGTTACCTCATCAAACACTCCCAGGACAGGTACAGCATGGGGTTAGATACAGTGTAAAGCTCCCTCTACACTGTTACCTCATCAAACACTCCCAGGACAGGTACAGCACGGGGTTAGATACAGAGTAAAGCTCCCTCTACACTGTTACCTCATCAAACACTCCCAGGACAGGTACATCACGGAGTTAGATACAGAGTAAAGCTCCCTCTACACTGTTACCTCATCAAATACTCCCAGGACAGGTACAGCACGGGGTTAGATACAGAGTAAAGCTCCCTCTACACTGTTACCCTATCCAACACTCCCAGGACAGGTACAGTAAGTGTTCCAACACTGAGTAAAATTTGCTCTAGTACATTTGGGGTGTATGTAGCATTGCAATATTGTTGCTGCATTGGACGTCCAATCTCTGGGAAGCTGGACATGAATGCCGCCACGACAGACTGTGAATGTTGGAATCAACAATTATCTGGAGTTAGGAGTCTACTCATGACGCTCAACCCATTGTCGTTTGTTGGAAAAACCCATCTGGTTGACTGATGACCTTTCGGAAAGGAAATCTGCAGTCCTTATCGTGTCTGGCCAAAATGTGACTCTCCAGACACTGCAATGTGGTTTGCTCTGAAGATGCCCTTTGGGAGGACAATAAATACTGGTCCAGCAGCGATTACCCACATCACGGGGATCAATGAAAGATAACACTCAAAATCAACTGATATGGAATCTGAAATACCTTCTGATTGCAGAAACTTTTCAACTCCTTTACACTCTCCTGATTCAGGCACTGAATCACGGAATTGAAATTAGATGTGAAAGACTGAACTGCATTCTCAATCTCAGCACACAATGTCTTCTCGAGACCAGAAATCTCCAGTTCCATCTCCTTCCCACTCTCACCCAGTGAATCACAAAAATCCTTGACCAGTTGTACGGAGTAATCCTCCAAACTTTTCCTTATCGAATTGGGAGTGTGTGTAATCGTCTTTGTGTTAATGTCGAGAGTCGCCATCTAAAATCAGAGAAAATAGCGTGAAAATAGAAAGGAAAATCCCGTCTCCACTGCCCCCCATCAAACATTCCCAGGACAGGTACAGCACGGGGTGAGGGACAGAGTGACGCTCCCTCAACACTGTCTGCCATCAAACACGCCCAGGACAGGTACAGCACGGGATTAGATACAGAGTAAAGCTCCTTCTACACTGTCCCCCACAAAATACTCCCAGGACAGGTACAGCATGGGGTTAGATACAGAGTAAAGCTCCCTCTACACTGTCCCCCCATCAAACACTCCCAGGACAGGTACAGCACGGGGTTAGATAAAGAGTAAAGCTCCCTCTACACTGTCCCCCCAACGAACACTCCCAGGATAGGTACAGTGAGTGTTCCGACACTGAGTAAAATTTGCTCTCGTACATTTAGGGTGTATGTAGCATTGTAATATTGTTGCTGCATTGGACGTCCAATCTCTGGGAAGACGGACACGAATGCCGCCACGACAGACTGTGAATGTTGGAGTCAACAATTATCTGGAGTTAGGAGTCTACTCATGACGCTCAACCCATTGTCAGTTGTTGGAAAAACCCATCTGGTTGACTGATATCCTTTCGGAAAGGAAATCTGCAGTCCTTGTCGTGTCTGGCCAAAATGTGACTCTCGAGACACAGCAATGTGGTTTGCTATGAAGATGCCCTTTGGGAGGACAATAAATACTGGTCCAGCAGCGATTACCCACATCACGGGGATCAATGAAAGATAACACTCAAAATCAACTGATATGGAATCTGAAATACCTTCTGATTGCAGAAACTTTTCAACTCCTTTACACTCTCCTGATTCAGGCACTGAATCACGGAATTGAAATTAGATGTGAAAGACTGAACTGCATCCTCAATCTCAGCACACAATGTCTTCTCGAGACCAGAAATCTCCACTTCCATCTCCTTCACACTTTCACCCAGAGAATCACAAAAATCCTTGACCAGTTGTACGGAGTAATCCTCCAAACTTTTCCTCATCGAATTGGGAGTGTGTGTAATCGTCTTTGTGTTAATGTCCAGAGTTGCCATCTAAAAACAGAGAAAATAGTGTGAAAATACAGAGGAAAACCCGTCTCCACTGCCCTCCATCAAACACTCCCAGGACAGGTACAGCACAGGGTTAGATACAGAGTAAAGCTCCCTCCACACTCTCCCAATACCAAGTTTTGAATATTTTCTCTCAGTTACCTGTTCCTTGAAGTAAGTGTGAAAATCTGCCAGCTTTTCCTTCTTTAGATTTTCAATCGATATCTGGAACGTCAGCTGATAAGACTTGATGAAAGTCTGAATCTCATTTACTAAAGCTCCATCCAACTCACTAACATATACAGCACTCTCTGCTTCGCTCATATCCAGCTGTTGCTTAAAATCATCCACAAGATCTTTACGTTTCACATCCAGAAGAATCTGCATTGAACGTGGACTGGTCTTCACTGTTTCCAGAACGTTCTTCGAATCGTCTTCCTAACAGAGAGACAAACACATCTTGTTGGAGACAGAAAAACTCATTCTGCACTGTCCCCCCATCAAACACTCCCAGGACAGGTACAGTACGGGGTTCGATACAGAGTAGAGCTCCCTCGACACTGTCCCCCCATCAAACACTCCCAGGACAGGTACAGTACGGGGTTAGATACAGAGTAAAGCTCCCTCTACACTGTCCCCCCATCAAACACTCCCAGGACAGGTACAGTACAGGGTTAGATACAGAGTAAATCTCCCTCTACAATGTCCCCCCATCAAACACTCCCAGGACAGGTACAGCACGGGGTTAGATACAGAGTAAAGCTCCCTCTACACTGTCCCCCATCAAACACTCCCAGGACAGGTACAGCACGGGGTTAGATACAGAGCAAAGCTCCCTCTACACTGTCCCCCATCAAACACTCCCAGGACAGGTACAGCACGGGGTTAGATACAGAGTAAAGCTCCCTCTCCACTGTCACCCCTCAAACACTCCCAGGACAGGGACAGCACGGGCTGAGATACAGAGTAAAGCTCCCTTTACACTGTCCCCCCATCAAACACTCCCAGGACAGGTACAGCATGGGGTTAGATATAGAGTAAAGCTCCCTCTACACTGTCCCCCCCATCAAACACTCCCAGGACAGGTACAGCACGGGGTTAGATACAGAGTAAAGCTCCCTCTACACTGTCCCCACATCAAACACTCCCAGGACAGGTACAGCACGGGGTTAGATACAGAGGAAAGCTCCATTGACAGTCTCCCCATATATTGCTCTGGAGTATTCAATGCTCAAACTCAGTTCATACAAAATCTCCAGTACCTTCTGATGAAGAAATTTTTGAAATTCATTTTGCGTGTCTTGCTTTTTGTGACCAATCAGTGTATTAAATGCCTTTGATATGGACTCAGCAGATTTCTCAATCTCAGCACACAGTTTCTTTCCAAAGTCTGAAATCTCATCTTCCATCTCCTCCGCAGATGGATCCAAAGACAGACGAAAGTTTTGAATCAGGTCATTGGAATAGTTTTCCAAACTTGTTCTTATCGAATTTGTGTTCACAAATTCATTTCCATTTTCGTTCATGCTGGCCACCTATAAAAATAGATAGCAAGATTGAGATACAGAGGAAACCCCAACCCACAATGACCTCCGCACACAATGTCCCCCATCAAACACTCCCAGGACAGGTACAGCACGGGGTTAGATACAGAGTAAAGCTCCCTCTACACTGTCCCCCCATCAAACACTCCCAGGACAGGTACAGCACGGGGTTAGATACAGAGTAAAGCTCCCTCTACACTGTCCCCCATCAAACACTCCCAGGACAGGTACAGCACGGGGTTAGATACAGAGTAAAGCTCCCTCTACACTGTCCCCCATCAAACACTCCCAGGACAGGTACAGCACCGGGTTAGATACAGAGTAAAGCTCCCTCTACACTGTCCCCATCAAACACTCCCAGGACAGGTACAGCACGGGGTTAGATACAGAGTAAAGCTCCCTCTACACTGTCCCCCATCAAACACTCCCAGGACAGGCCCAGCACGGGGTTACATTCAGAGTAAAGCTCCCTCTACACTGTCCCCATCAAACACTCCCAGGACAGGTACAGCACGGGGTTAGATACAGAGTAAAGCTCCCTCTACACTGTCCCCCCATCAAACACTCCCAGGACAGGTACAGCACGGGGTTAGATACAGAGTAAAGCTCCCTCCACACTCTCCCATTACCAAGTTTTGAATATTTTCTCTCAGTTACCTGTTCCTTGAAGTAAGTGTGAAAATCTGCCAGCTTTTCCTTCTTTAGATTTTCAATCGATATCTGGAACGTCAGCTGATAAGACTTGATGAAAGTCTGAATATCATTTACTAAAGCTCCATCCAACTCACTAACATATACAGCACACTCTGCTTCGCTCATATCCAGTTGTTGCTTAAAATCATCCACCAGATCTTTACGTTTCACATCCAGAAGAATCTGCATTGAACGTGGACTGGTCTTCACTGTTTCCAGAATGTTCTTCGAATCGTCCTCCTAACAGAGAGACAAACACATCTTCTTAGACAGAGAAAAACTCATTCTGTACTGTTCCCAATCAAACAATCCCAGGACAGGTACAGCACGGGGTTAGATACAGACAAAAGCTCCCTCGACACTGTTACCCCATCAAACACTCCCAGGACAGGTACAGCACGGGGTTAGATACAGAGTAAAGCTCGCTCTACACTGTCCCCCATCAAACACTCCCAGGACAGGTACAGGAAGTGTTCCGACACTGAGTAAAATTTGCTCTAGTACATTTGGGGTGTATGTAGCATTGTAATATTGTTGCTGCATTGGACGTCCAATCTCTGGGAAGCCGGACATGAATGCTGCCACGACAGACTGTGAATGTGGGAGTCAACAATTATCTGGAGTTAGGAGTCTACTCATGACCCTCAACCCATTGTCGGTTGTTGGAAAAACCCATCTGGTTGACTGATGACCTTTCGGAAAGGAAATCTGCAGTCCTTATCGTGTCTGGCCAAAATGTGACTCTCCAGACACTGCAATGTGGTTTGCTCTGAAAATGCCCTTTGGGAGGACAATAAATACTGGTCCAGCAGCGATTACCCACATCACGGGGATCAATGAAAGATAACACTCAAAATCAACTGATATGGAATCTGAAATACCTTCTGATTGCAGAAACTTTTCAACTCCTTTACACTCTGCTGATTCAGGCACTGAATCACGGAATTGAAATTAGATGTGAAAGACTGAACTGCATTCTCAATCTCAGCACACAATGTCTTCTCGAGACCAGAAATCTCCAGTTCCATCTCCTTCCCACTCTCACCCAGTGAATCACAAAATTCCTTGACCAGTTGCACGGAGTAATCCTCCAAACTTTTCCTCATCGAATCGGGAGTGTCTGTTATCGTCTTTGTGTTAATGTCGAGAGTCACCATCTAAAAACAGAGAAAATAGTGTGAAAATAGAGAGGAAAATCCCGTCTCCACTGCCCCCCATCAAACACTCCCAGGACAGGTACAGCACGGGGTTAGATACAGAGTAAAGCTCCCTCGACACTGTCCCCCATCAAACACTCCCAGGACAGGTACAGCACGGGGTTAGATACAGATTAAAGCTCCCTCTACACTGTCCCCCCATCAAACACTCCCAGGACAGGTACAGCACGGGGTTAGATACAGATTAAAGCTCCCTCTACACTGTCCCCCCATCAAACACTCCCAGGACAGGTACAGTAAGTGATCCGACACTGAGTAAAATTTGCTCTAGTACATTTGGGGTGTATGTAGCATTGTAATATTGTTGCTGCATTGGACGTCCATTCTCTGGGAAGCCGGACATGAATGCCGCCACGACAGACTGTGAATGTGGGAGTCAACAATTATCTGGAGTTAGGAGTCTACTCATGACCCTCAACCCATTGTCGGTTGTTGGAAAAACCCATCTGGTTGACTGATAGCCTTTCGGAAAGGAAATCTGCAGTCCTTATCGTGTCTGGTTGAAATGTGACTCTCGAGACACAGCAATATGGTTTGCTCTGAAGATGCCCTTTGGGAGGACAATAAATACTGGTCCAGCAGCGATTACCCACATCACGGGGATCAATGAAAGATAACACTCAAAATCAACTGATATGGAATCTGAAATACCTTCTGATTGCAGAAACTTTTCAACTCCTTTACACTCTCCTGATTCAGGCACTGAATCACGGAATTGAAATTAGATGTGAAAGACTGAACTGCATCCTCAATCTCAGCACACAATGTCTTCTCGAGACCAGAAATCTCCAGTTCCATCTCCTTCCCACTCTCACCCAGGGAATCACAAAAACCCTTGACCAGTTGTACGGAGTAATCCTCCAAACTTTTCCTTATCGAATCGGGAGTGTGTGTAATCGTCTTTGTGTTAATGTCCAAAGTTGCCACCTAAAATCAGAGAAAATAGCGTGAAAATAGAAAGGAAAATCCCGTCTCCACTGCCCCCCATCAAACACTCCCAGGACAGGTACAGCACGGGGTGAGGGACAGAGTGACGCTCCCTCAACACTGTCTGCCATCAAACACGCCCAGGACAGGTACAGCACGGGGTGAGATACAGAGTAAAGCTCCCTCTACACTGTCCCCCATAAAACACTCCCAGGACAGGTACAGCATGGGGTTGGAATGCAGAGTAAAGCTCTCTCGACACTGTCCCCCATCAAACACTCCCAGGACAGGTACAACACGGGGTTAGATACAGAGTGAAGCTCCCTCTACACTGTACCCCATCAAACACTCCCAGGACAGGTACAGCACGGGGTTAGATACAGAGTGAAGCTCCCTCTACACTGTCCCGCATCAAATACTCCCAGGACAGGTACAGCACGGGGTTAGATACATAATAAAGCTCCCTCTACACTGTCCCCATCAACCACTCCCAGGACAGGACCAGCACAGGGTTAGATACCGAGTAAAGTTCCCTCCACACTGTCCCCCCATCAAACACTCCCAGGACAGGTACAGCAAGGGGTTAGATACAGAGTAAAGTTCCCTGCACATTCTCCCATTACCAAGTTCTGAACATTTTCTCTCGGTTACCTGTTCCTTGCAGTAAGTTTTAAAATCATTCAGCTTTTCCTTCTTTAGTTTTTCAATCGCTATCTGGAACGTCAGCTGATAAGACTTGATGAAAGTCTGAATATCATTTACGAAAGCTCCATCCAACTCATTAACATATCCAGCACTCTCTGCTTCACTCATATCCAGCTGTTGCTTAAAATCATCCACCAGATCTTTACGTTTCTCATCCAGGAGAATCTGCATTGAACGTGGACTGGTCTTCACTGTTTCCAGAATGTTCTTCGAATCGTCCTCCTAACAGAGAGACAAACACATCTTGTCAGAGAGAGAAAAACTCATTCTGTACTGTTCCCCCATCAAACACTCCCAGGACAGGTACAGCACGGGGTTAGATACAGAGTAAAGCTCCCTCTACACTGTCCCCATCAAACACTCCCAGGACAGGGACAGCACGGGGTTAGATACAGAGTAAAGCTCCCTCTACACCGTCCCCCCATCAAACACTCCCAGGACAGGTACAGCACGTGGTTAGATACAGAGTAAAGCTCCCTCTACACTATCCCCCCATCAAACACTCCCAGGACAGGTACAGCACGGGGTTAGATACAGAGTAAAGCTCCCTCTACACTGTTACCCTATCAAACACTCCCAGGACAGGTACAGCACGGGGTTAGATACAGAGTAAAGCTCCCACTACACTGTTACCCTATCAAACACTCCCAGGACAGGTACAGGAAGTGTTCCAACACTGAGTAAAATTTGCTCTAGTACATTTGGGGTGTATGTAGCATTGTAATATTGTTGCTGCATTGGGCGTCCAATCTCTGGGAAGCCGGACACGAATGCTGCCACGGCAGACTGTGAATGTTGTAGTCAACAATTATCTGGAGTTAGGAGTCTACTCATGACCCTCAACCCATTGTCAGTTGTTGGAAAAACCCATCTGGTTGACTGATGTCCTTTCGGAAAGGAAATCTGCAGTCCTTATCGTGTCTGGCCGAAATGTGACTCTCGAGACACAGCAATGTGGTTTGCTCTGAAGATGCCCTTTGGGAGGACAATAAATACTGGTCCAGCAGCGATTACCCACATCACGGGGATCAATGAAAGATAACACTCAAAATCAACTGATATGGAATCTGAAATACCTTCTGATTGCAGAAACTTTTCAACTCCTTTACACTCTCCTGATTCAGGCACTGAATCACGGAATTGAAATTAGATGTGAAAGACTGAACTGCATTCTCAATCTCAGCACACAATGTCTTCTCGAGACCAGAAATTTCCAGTTCCATCTCCTTCCCACTCTCACCCAGAGAATCACAAAAATCCTTGACCAGTTGTACGGAGTAATCCTCCAAACTTTTCCTCATCGAATCGGGAGTGTGTGTAATCGTCTTTGTGTTAATGTCCAGAGTTGCCATCTAAAATCAGAGGAAATAGCGTGAAAATAGAGTTGGGGGTAGGGTGTTAGCGTGGATAGAGGACTGGTTGTAAAATAGGAGGCAGAAATTGGGGGTCAATGGGTGCTATTCGGATTGGTGGATGGTGACTAGTGGAGTGCCTCAGGGGTCGGTGCTGGGGCCTCAGCTATTTACCATTTATATAGATGATCTGGAGGAGGGAACCGAGTGTATGGTGTTGAAATTTGCTGATGACACCAAGATTGGTGGAACGGCAAATTGCACGGAGGGTGTGGAGAGTCTGCAGAAGGATCTAGATAGGCTGGGCGAATGGGCCAGGAAATGGCAAATGGAATTTAATGTTGGCAAGTGTGAGGTGGTCCACTTTGGTAGGAAGAATGGTAGGAAGGATTATTACTTACGTGGAGAAAAACTGCAGCAGGCGACGGTGCAGAGGGACCTCGGGGTCCTTGTGCATGAGTCGCAAAAACCCAGCCTGCAGGTGCAGCAGGTGGTCAGGAAGGCGAATGGGCTGCTGGCCTTCATAGCGAGGGGGATTGAATATCAAAGTAGGGAGGTCTTGCTGTGGCTGTATAGGGCATTGGTGAGGCCGCAGCTGGAGTACTGTGTGCAGTTTTGGGCGCCGTACTTACGCAAGGATATTTTGGCCTTGGAGGGAGTGCAGAGGAGGTTTACGAGGCTGATGCTGGAGTTGAGGGGGTTGAGCTATGAGGAGAGGCTGAATAAACTAGGCTTGTACTCGTTAGAGTTTAGAAGAATGAGGGGAGATCTCATTGAGACGTATAAGATGATGAATGGGATGGATAGGATAGAGGTGGAGAGACTCTTCCCGCTCAGAAAGGACAGTAGGACTAGAGGACACAGCCTCAAGATAAAGGGGGCGCAGTTTAGAACGGAGTTGAGGAGGAACTTCTTCACTCAAAGGGTGGTGAATCTCTGGAATTCTCTGCCTGTTGAAGTGGTGGAGGCTGCCTCGCTAAATATTTTCAAGAAGCGGGTTGATGGGTTTTTGATAAGAGAGGGGATTAAGGGTTATGGGGAGAGGGTGGGAAAGTGGAACTGAGCCACGACAGATCAGCCATGATCTTATTGAATGGCGGGGCAGGCTCGAAGGGCTGGATGGCCTACTCCTGCTCCTATTTCTTATGTTCTTATGTTCTTATGACAGGTACAGCACGGGGTTAGATACAGAGTAAAGCTCCCTCTACACTGTCCCCCCATCAAACACTCCCAGGACAGGTACAGCACGGGGTTAGATACAGAGTAAAGCTCCCTCTACACTGTTCCGATCACACACACCTAGGACAGGTACAGTCCGGGGTTAGAGACACAGTAAAGCTCCCTTGACACTGTCCCTCCATCAAACACTCCCAGGACAGGTACAGCACGGGGTTAGATACAGAGTAAAGCTCCCTCTACACTGTCCCCATTAAACACTCCCAGGACTGGGACAGCACGGGGTTAGATACAGAGTAAAGCTCCCTCTACACTGTCCCCATTAAACACTCCCAGGACAGGTACAGCACGGGGTTAGATACAGAGTAAAGCTCCCTCTACACTGTCCCCATTAAACACTCCCAGGACAGGTACAGCACGGGGTTAGACACAGAGTAAAGCTCCCTCTACACTGTCCCCATTAAACACTCCCAGGACAGGTACAGCATGGGGTTAGATACAGAGTAAAGCTCCCTCTACACTGTCCCCCCATCAAACACTCCCAGGACAGGTACAGCACGGGGTTAGACACAAAGTAAAGTTCCCTCCACACTTTCCCAGTGCCAAGTTCTGAATATTTTCTCTCAGTTACCTGTTCCTTGCAGTAAGATTTAAAATCCTCCAGCTTTTCCTTCTTTAGATTTTCAATCGCTATCTGGAACGTCTGCTGATAAGACTTGATGAAAGTCTGAATCTCATTTACGAAAGCTCCATCCAACTCATTCACATATCCAGCACTCTCTGCTTCACTCATATCCAGCTGTTGCTTAAAATCATCCACCAGATCTTTACGTTTCTGATCCAGGAGAATCTGCATTGAACGCGGACTGGTCTTCACGGTTTCCAGAACGTTCTTCGAATCGTCCTCCTAACAGAGAGACAAACACATCTTGTCAGAGAGAGAAAAACTCATTCTGTACTGTCCCCCATCAAACACTCCCAGGACAGGTACAGCACGGGGTTAGATACAGAGTAAAGCCCCCTCTGCACTGTCCCCCCCATCAAACACTCCCAAGACAGGTACAGCACGGGGTTAGATACAGAGTAAAGCGCCCTCTACACTGTCCCCCCCATCAAACACTCCCAGGACAGGTACAGCATGGGGTTAGATACAGAGTAAAGCGCCCTCTACACTGTCCCCCCCATCAAACACTCCCAGGACAGGGATAGCATGGGGTTAGATAGAGAGTACATAGAACATAGAACATTACAGCGCAGAACAGGCCCTTCGGCCCACGATGTTGCGCCGACCAGTTAAAAAAAAACAACAATGACCCACTAACCTAAACCAATCCCTTTTCGTCCATAAACCTATCCACAGACCTCTTAAATGCCCCCAAACTAGGCGCATTTACAACTGCAGCAGGCAGGGCATTCCAATCCCTCACCACCCTCTGGGTAAAGAACCTACCCCTGACATCCGTCCTATAACTACCCCCCCTTAGTTTAAAGCCATGCCCCCTCGTGCTAGATTTTTCCATCAGAGGAAAAAGGCTATCACTATCCACCCTGTCTAAACCTCTAATCATCTTATATGTTTCAGTAAGATCCCCTCTTAGCCGCCTTCTTTCCAGTGAAAACAACCCCAAATCCCTCAGCCTCTCCTCATAGGATCTCCCCTCCATACCAGGCAACATCCTGGTAAACCTCCTCTGCACCCTCTCCAAAGCCTCCACATCCTTCCTGTAATGTGGGGACCAGAACTGCACACAGTACTCCAAGTGCGGCCGCACCAGAGTTGTGTACAGTTGCAACATAACGCTACGACTCCTAAATTCAATCCCCCTACCAATAAACGCCAAGACACTGTATGCCTTCTTAACAACCTTATCTACTTGATTCCCAACTTTCAGGGATCTATGTACACATACACCTAGATCCCTCTGCTCCTCCACACTATTCAAAGTCTTCCCGTTAGCCCTATACTCAACACATCTGTTATTCCTACCAAAGTGAATTACCTCACATTTCTCTGCATTAAACTCCATCCGCCACCTCTCGGCCCAGCTCTGCAACCTGTCTAAGTCTTCCTGCAAACTATGACACCCTTCCTCACTATCTACCACACCTCCGACTTTGGTGTCATCAGCAAATTTACTGATCCACCCAACTATACCCTCATCCAGATCATTAATAAAAATCACAAACAGCAGTGGCCCCAAAACAGATCCCTGAGGCACACCACTTGTAACCGAACTCCATGATGAATATTTACCGTCAACCACTACCCTCTGTCTCCTATCCGCTAGCCAATTCCTAATCCAGTTCCCTAGATCACCCCCAATCCCATACATCTGCATTTTGTGCAGAAGCCTACCATGGTGAACCTTATCAAACGCCTTACTAAAATCCATATACACCACGTCCACTGCCTTTCCCCCATCCACCTCTTTGGTCACTTTCTCAAAAAACTCAATAAGGTTAGTAAGGCACGACCTACCCGCCACAAAACCATGCTGACTATCTCCAATCAACTCATTACTCTCCAAATAACTATAAATCCTATCCCTAATAATTTTTTCCAAAACCTTGCCCACAACAGAAGTGAGACTCACCGGTCTATAATTCCCGGGGAAGTCTCTGTTCCCCTTCTTAAACAATGGGACAACATTCGCTAACCTCCTATCATCTGGTACTATACCAGAGGCCAATGACGACCTGAAGATCAGAGCCAGAGGCTCTGCAATCACTTCTCTTGCCTCCCAGAGAATCCTGGGGTAAATCCCATCCGGACCAGGGGACTTATCTATTTTCAGACCCTCCAGAATATCCAGCACATCCTCCTTATCAACTGTAACACTGTCAATTCTACTCCCCTGCAACCCAGTGTCCTCCTCAGCTATATCCATGTCCCCCTGCGTGAACATCGAAGAGAAATATTGGTTCAATGCTTCACCAATCTCCTCCGGTTCCACACATAACTTCCCTCTGCCGTCTATAACTGGCCCTAACCTTGCCCTAACCAACCTTCTGTTCTTGACATACCTATAGAACGCCTTAGGATTCTCCTTAACCCTATCAGCCAAAGTCTTCTCACGTCCTCTTTTAGCCCTTCTTAGCTCGCTCTTCAACTCCCTCCTAGCCAATCTAAAGCTCTCGAGTGCACTATCCGAGTGCTCACGTCTCATCCGAACATAAGCCTCCTTTTTCTTTTTAACCAATGAAGAAACTTTTTTAGTAAGGATCCCTCTACACTGTCCCCCATCAAACACTCCCAGGACAGGTACAGCACGGGGTTACATCCAGAGTAAAGCTCAGGCTGCACTGTCCCGCATCAAATACTCCCAAGAAAGGTACAGCATGGCGTTAGGTACAGAGTAAACCTCCCTCTACACTGTCCCCCAGCAAAGACTTCCAAGACAGGTGTAGCACGGGGTTAGATACAGAGTAAAGCTCCCTCTACACTGTCCCCCCATCAAACACTCCCAGGACAGGTACAGCACGGGGTTAGATACAGAATAAAGCTCCCTCTACACTGTTCCCCCATCAAACACTCCCAGGACAGGTACAGCACGGGGTTAGATACAGATTAAAGCTCCCTCTACACTGTCCCACATCAAACACTCCCAGGACAGGTACAGCACGGGGTTAGATACAGAGTAAAGCTCCCTCTACACTGTCCCCCCATCAAACACTCCCAGGACAGGTACAGCACAGGGTTAGATACAGAGTAAAGCTCCCTCCACACTCTCCCATTACCAAGTTTTGAATATTTTCTCTCAGTTACCTGTTCCTTGGAGTAAGCATGAAAATCCTCCAGCTTTTCCTTGTTTAGATTTCCAATCGATATCTGGAATGTCAGCTGATAAGACTTGATGAAAGTCTGAATATCATTTACTAAAGCTCCATCCAACTCATTAACATATACAGCACTCTCTGCTTCGCTCATATCCAGCTGTTGCTTAAAATCATCCACCAGATCTTTACGTTTCTCATCCAGGAGAATCTGCATTGAACGTGGACTGGTCTTCACTGTTTCCAGAATGTTCTTCGAATCGTCCTCCTAACAGAGAGACAAACACATCTTGTCAGAGAGAGAAAAACTCATTCTGTACTGTTCCCCATCAAACACTCCCAGGACAGGTACAGCACGGGGTTAGATACAGAGTAAAGCTCCCACTACACTGTCCCCCCATCAAACACTCCCAGGACAGGTACAGCACGGGGTTAGATACAGAGTAAAGCTCCCTCTACACTGTCCTTCCATCAAACACTCCCAGGACAGGTACAGCACGTGGTTAGATACAGAGTAAAGCTCCCTCTACACTGTCCCCCCCATCAAACACTCCCAGGACAGGTACAGCACGGGGTTAGATACAGAGTAAAGCTCCCTCTACACTGTCCCCCCCATCAAACACTCCCAGGACAGGTACAGCACGGGGTTAGATACAGAGTAAAGCTCCCTCTACACTGTCCCCCCCATCAAACACTCCCAGGACAGGTACAACACGGGGTTAGATACAGAGTAAAGCTCCCTCTACACTGTCCCCATCAAACACTCCCAGGACCGGCATTCCCTCCATCAGGGAAAGGATAAACTACAATCTATATTAAAGCCTTAATTAACACGGATAATGGTTATCCTGAAGTACCTTCTGATTGATGAATCTTTCAAAATCTTGTCTTTTTTCCTCCTTCAGGGATTGAATCAAGGAATTGAATCTGCTTGTGAAAGACTGCACACAGTTCTCAACCTCATCAGTAAGATTCTTGTGTAGTTGAGATATCTCGTGTTCCAGCTCTTTCTCACTTTCACCCAGAGAATGTCGAAAATCATCTTTCAGGCAATTGGAACGGTTTTCCAAAAGATTCCTCAAAGATTTCGGAGTCTCCGTGACCGTCGGAGAGTTATGGTCAATAAATTGCATCTAAATAAAAATAAAAAGCCGAGGTGAGATAGAGAGATTGTCTACCTCTACATTGTCCCAATCAGACACTCCCAGGACAGGTACAGCACGGGGTCAGACACAGAGTAACGCTCCCTCTACACTGTCCCCATCAAACACTCCCAGGACAGGTACAGCACGGGGTTAGATACAGAGTAAAGCTCCCTCTACACTGTCCCCCATCAAACACTCCCAGGACAGGTGCAGCACGGGGTTAGATACAGAGTAAAGCTCCCTCTACACTGTCCCACATCAAACATAAGAACATAAGAAATAGGAGCAGGAGTAGGCCATCCAGCCCTTCGAGCCTGCCCCGCCATTCAATAAGATCATGGCTGATCTGTCGTGGCTCAGTTCCACATTCCTGCCCTCTCCCCATAGCCCTTAATCCCCTCTCTTATCAAAAACCCATCAACCCGCATCTTAAAAATATTTAGTGAGGTAGCCTCCACCACTTCAACGGGCAGAGAATTCCAGAGATTCACCACCCTTTGAGTGAAGAAGTTCCTCCTCAACTCCGTTCTAAACCGCCCCCCCCTTTATCTTGAGGCTGTGCCCCCTAGTCCTACTGTCCTTTCTGAGCAGGAAGAGTCTCTCCACCTCTATCCTATCCATCCCATTCATCATCTTATACGTCTCAATGAGATCTCCCCTCATTCTTCTAAACTCTAACGAGTACAAGCCTAGTTTATTCAGCCTCTCCTCATAGCTCAACCCCCTCAACTCCAGTATCAGCCTAGTAAACCTCCTCTGCACTCCCTCCAAGGCCAAAATATCCTTGTGTAAGTGCGGCGACAAAAACTGCACACAGTACTCTAGCTGCGGCCTCACCAATGCCCTATACAGCCGCAGCAAGACCTCCCTACTTTTATATTCAATCCCCCTCGCTATGAAGGCCAGCATCCCATTTGCCTTCCTGACCACCTGCTGCACCTGCAGACTAGGTTTTTGCGACTCATGCGCAAGGACCCCGAGGTCCCTCTGCACCGTCACCTGCTGCAGTTTTTCGCCACGTAAGAAATAGTCCTTCCTACCAAAGTGGACCACCTCGCACTTGCCAACATTCAATTCCATTTGCCATTTCCTGGCCCATTCGCCCAGCCTATCTAGATCCTTCTGCAGACTCTCCACACCCTCCGCACAATTTGCCGTTCCACCAATCTTGGTGTCATCAGCAAATTTCGACACCTACACTCGGTTCCCTCCTCCAGATCATCTATATAAATGGTAAATAGCTGAGGCCCCAGCACCGACCCCTGGGACACTCCACTAGTCACCAACTGCCAATCCGAATAGCACCCATTGACCCCCACTCTCTGCCTCCTATTTGACAACCAATCCTCTATCCATGCTAACGCCCTACCCCCAACTCCATGCCCCCTGACCTTCTGCAATAACCTCTTGTGAGGTACCTTGTCAAGCGCCTTCTGAAAATCAAGAAAGACTACATCCACCGGCTCTCCTCTATCCACTGCCTTAGACACATCCTCACAGAACTCCAATAAATTTGTCAGACACAACTTCCCCTTAACGAAACCGTGCTGCGTCTGCTCTATCAAGCAATTCCCCTCAAGATGCCTCGCTATTTCCTCCTTGATGACGGATTCTAACATTTTACCTGCAACAGACATTAAACTAACCGGCCTATAATTCCCTGCCTGTTGCCAAACACTCCTAGCACAGGTACAGCACGGGGTTAGATACAGAGTGAAGCCCCCTCTACACTGTCCCCATGAAACACTCCCAGGACAGGTACAGCACGGGGTTAGATACAGAGTAAAGCTCCTTCTACACTGTCCCCCATCAAACACTCCCAGGGCAGGTACCGCATGGGGTTAGATACAGAGTAAAGCTCCCTTTACACTGTCCCCATCAAACACTCCCAGGACAGGTACAGCACGGGTTTTGAGAGAATCTCCCTTGACGCAGTCACATTTCCAGTCCCGCTGCCTCTTTGATCTGCTCTACCTGTTGCTCGAAGAAGCTTTGAAATTCTTCCAGCTTTTTCTTCTTCAGTTCCTCAATCGCCAAATTAAACATGAGCCCATAATTCTTACAGAAGCTCTCCAGTTCATTCATCAACGCCTTGTCAAACTCATCAACTTCTGTAGTTTGATCCTCCTCGCTCACTCTCATATTCTTCCGAAAATCATCCATCAGGGCCTTAGCTGTCTCCATCAGGATACTCTGCATTGAATGTGGACTGGTCTTTACCCTCTTCGAGACATCCTCCGTCCATTGCTTCTAAAAAACAGAAAACAGTCTGAGATAAAATGGAATCCCGAGATACTGTCCCCATCAAACACTCCCACAGGACAGGTAGAGCATGGGGTTAGATACAGAGTAAAGCTCCCTCTACACTGTCCCCCCATCAAACACTCCCAGGACAGGTACAGCACGAGGTTAGATACAGAGTAAAGCTCCCTCTACACTGTCCCCCATCAAATACTCCCAGGAGAGGTACAGCACGGGGTTAGATACAGAGTAAAACTCCCTCTGCACTGTCCCAGTCCAACACTCCCAGGAGAGGTACAGCACGGGGTTAGACACATCGTAAAGCTCCCTCTACATGGTACCCATCAAACACTCCCAGGAGAAGTACAGCACGGGGTTAGACACATCGTAAAGCTCCCTCTACATGGTACCCATCAAACATTCCCAGGACAGGTACAGCACGGGGTTAGATACAGAGTAAGGCTCCCTCTACACTGTCCCCATCAAACACTCCCAGGACAGGTACAGCACGGGATTAGATACAGAGTAAATCTCCCTCTGCACTGTCCCCATCAAACTTTCCCAGGACAGGTACAGCACGGGGTTAAATACAGAGTAAAGCTCCCTCTACACTGTCCCCCATCAAACATAAGAATATCAGAACATAAGAAATAGGAGCAGGAGTAGGCCATCTAGCTCTTCGAGCCTGCCCCGTCATTCAATAAGATCATGGCTGATCTGAAGTGGATCAGTTCCACTTTCCCGCTTTCTCCCCATAACCCTTAATTCTCCTGTCTATCAGAAACCTATCTACCCGTGACTTAAATGTATTTAGCGAGGTAGCCCCCACCACTTCAACGGGCAGAGAATTCCAGAGATTCACCACCCTTTGAGTGAAGAAGTTCCTCCTCAACTCCGTTCTAAACTGCACCCCCCCCCGCCTTATCTTGAGGCTGTGCCCTCTAGTCCTGCTGTCCTTTCTGAGCGGGAAGAATCTCTCTACCTCTACCCTATCCATCCCATTCATTATCTTATACCTCTCTATCAGATCCCCCCTCATCCTTCTAAACTCCAACGAGTACAGACCCAGTCTGTTTAGTCTCTCTTCATTGTCCAACCCCCTCATCTCCGGTATCAGCTGAGTGAACCTCCTCTGCACTCCCTCCAAGGCCAAAATATCCTTGCGCAAGTGCAGCGACCAAAACTGCACACAGTACTCCAGCTGCGGCCTCACCAGTGCCCTGTACAGTCGCAGCGAGACCTCCCTACTTTTATATTCAATCCCCCTCGCTATGAAGGCCAGCATCCCATTCGCTTTCTTGATCACCTGCTGCACCTGCAGACTGGGTTTTTGCGACTCATGCACAAGGACCTCCAGGTCCCTCTGCCCCGTAGCATGCTGCAGCTTTTCGCCCTTTAAACAGTAATCCCTCCTACTATTATTCCTGCCAAAGTGGATAACCTCACACTTGCTAACATTGTATTCCATCTGCCAGGTCCTCGCCCACTCGCTCAGCCTATCCAGATCCCTCTGCAGACTTTCCACACCCTCCGCACAATTTGCTTTTCCACTTATCTTTGTGTCATCAGCAAATTTTGTTATCCTACACTCAGCCCCCTCCATCGATAAAATGGTAAATAGCTGAGGCCCCAGCACCGATCCCTGCGGCACTCCACTAGTCACCAACCGCCAATCAGAATAGCACCCATTGATATCAACTCTCTGCTTCCTATTAGACAACCAATCCTCTATCCACGCTGACATCTTATCCCCGACTCCATGCCCCCTAACCTTCTGTAGCAACTTTTTATGAGGCACCTTATCAAACGCCTTTTGAAAATCGAGAAACACCACATCCACCAGTTCCCCTCTATCTACAGCACTAGTCACATCCTCATAGAAATCCAATAAATTTGTCAAACACGACTTCCCCTTAACGAATCCGTGCTGCGTCTGCACTATCAAACCATTCTTTTCTCGGTGCCTCGCTATTTCTTCTTTGATGACGGATTCAAGCATTTTTCCAACTACAGATGTTAAGGTAACCGGCCTATAATTCCCTGCCTTTTGCCTGCTACCTCCCAGGGCAGGTACAGCACGGGGTTAGATACAAAGTAAAGCTGCCTCTACACTGTTCCCCCCATCAAACATTCCCAGGACAGATACAGCACAGGGTTAGAAACAGAGTAAAGCTCTCTCTACACTGTCCCCCCATCAAACACTCCCAGGACAGATACAGCACAGGGTTAGAAACAGAGTAAAGCTCCCTCTACACTGTCCCCATCAAACACTCCCAGGACAGGGACAGCATGGGGTTAGATACAGAGTAAAGCTCTCTCTACACTGTCCCCCCATCAAACACTCCTAGGACAGGTACAGCATGGGGTTAGATACAGAGTAAAGCTCCCTCCACACTGTCCCCATCAAACACTCCCAGGACAGATGGAGAACCGTATTCAACTGAAGGCAACGTTCCCTCTGCACTGTCCCCGTCAACACGCAGAACCCAAGTCATTCACCGGAGCACTATTGCATTCAACCTTGTGTCACCTATTCAGTACTGCGGTACCTGATCTTGAATGTAATTTTTAAATTCTTGTATTTTGTCCTCTCTTTGTTTCACGTTCCATAAAATATTGGACATCTGTGAAGAAAAAATGTTCAGTAAAATGTTATTTAATTTCACAGGGAAAATACAGATGGCAAAGCTTTCTCTTTGGCCGTTATCAATATTCCTCACAAGAGTGTCACTGTGAGGGAAAAAAAAGAGTCTATGTTTGTGATAACCCCTATGATCTGCATGGGGAAACCACTGATAGACCTCCCTGTTGGACTGACTGAATAGAGCTCTCTGGAGATTGGTAATGGGTAGGCCTGGTGCAGATTGTATACTGTATAAAGCAAGACTCTGAGAGGGTCTATTAACCTTTTAGTGCTTTTTGGGAGCTGCTGTGTTCACCACAGGCTTGTGGTTATTGTGTGTTTGCATTCACTGCATTAAATCACGGTTCCATCACAGCCAACTTGTGGAGTTATTCTACTGGAAATGAGATGTACTTTTTGGTAACTCTGCTCTTCAGAACCTGTTAAGCCTGTATCATTCAGCTTTGGAGCCATACAACATGAGTATTGAAGACCAGCTGCAGTATGATGAGACAATGAGGTATTTCTTTTGAGCAAACAAAATAGAAGATACTCTGCAATTAGTCACTCTGTTGACTTTGTGTGGGGCTGCAACATTCAGTACTATAAAAAGTTTGACAGATCAGCTATGATCTTATTGAATGGCGGGGCAGGCTCGAAGGGCTAGATGGCCTACTCCTGCTCCTATTTCTTATTATGTTCTTATGACGTATCTGGAGACACCAGAGTCCAGGAGCTTTGATTTCAGAGAAATGATGACAAATCATTATGATCCTAACTTTCCGGAAATGCTGTGTCATATTCAATTTGCAACTGTACCGTTCCTGTCGTAACTGACCTTCAACTCAAGGGAACAGCTGCTCCTTATCCACTCTGTCCTTGTCCCTCAGAATCTTGTATGTCTCGATCAGTTTGTTCCTCAGTCTTCTCTGCTCCAACTGAACCAACCCAAGCCTACCCAACCTCTCCTTATAACTTCCATGTTTCATCCCAGGCAGATTCCTGGTGAATCTCCTCTGCACCCCTTCCAGTGTATTCATGTCCTTTCTATAATGTGGTGACCAGAACTGCACACAGCATTCCAGCTGTGGCCTTGACAAAGTTCGATACAACCCCATTATGACCTCTCTGTTTCTGTGATCTATACCCTGATTGATAAAGGCGAATGTGCCATGTGCCTTCTTCACCACCCTATGAACCTGCCTTTCCACCTTCAGGGATCTGGGGACAATCTCACCAAGGTCCCTTTGTTCTTTGGAACTTCCCAGTTTCAGACCTGTAATAGTGTACTTCCTTATCAAATTACTCCTTCCAAAGTGCATCACCTCACATTTTTCAGGTTTAAATTCCATCTGCCACTTATCCGCCCATTTGACCGTGTCTATATCTTCCTGCAACTGAGGACACACAAACTCACTGTTATCCACCCAGCCAATCTTTGTGTCATCAGCAAACTTACTGATCCTACTTCCCACATGGTAATCTATGTCATTTATATCAATGGCGAACAGGGGGCCCAATACAGATCGCTGTGATACATCACTGGTCACTGGCCTCCAGTCACTAGAGCAGCCATGTGTCACCATCCTCTGCCTCCTACCGCTAAGCTAATTATGAATCCACCTTGTCAGATTACCCTGTATTCCATGTGCATTAGCCTTCTTAATAAGCCGCCCACGTGGGATTTTGTCAAAGACTTTGCTGAAATCCATGTAAACTACACCAACCACACTCCCTTGTCCACAGTCTCGGTTACATGCTCAAAAAGTTCAATTAAATTTGTTAGACATGATCTCCCACTGACAAAACCATGCTGACTATCCCTGATCAAACCTTGCCTCTCCAAATAGAGATAGATTCTCTCCTTCAGAATGTTCTCCAGTAATTCCCCAAACTACAGATGTGACACTCACTGGTCTGTAGTTCCCTGGCTTGTCTCTACAACCTTTCTTCAATAGTGGGCCCACATTAGCTGTTCCCCAGTCCTCTGGTACCTCCCTGGTTACCAAGGAGGAATTAAAGGAGGCACTGAAATCTCCTCCCCAGCCTCTCACAACAGCCTGGGACACATTTCATCCAGACCTGGAGATTGTCCACTTTAAGCCCCGCCAATACCTTCTCACTCCCTGTGATAATTTTCTCCAGAGCCTCACAGACTCGCTCCACGTTCCATAACGACCTCCTCTTTCTCATGGGTGAAGGGAGATGTGAAATATTTGTTTAACACCCTACCAATGTCCTCTGCCTCCACCCACAGATTTCTCCTTTGGTCCCTAATGAGACTTACTCTTCTCCTGGTTATCCTCTTCCCATTGATATAAAATATCATATGATGTTCTCTACTTTTATCAGCCAGAGCTTTCTCATGTCCCCTGTTATTTTTCCTAATTGATTTCTGAAGCCACATCCTGCACTTACTGTACTCCACTAATGCCTCCGCAGACTTATTCCCATTATACTTGTTAAAAACTTTCCTATTCCTTCTCATTGTATCCAGGACGTCTTGTGTCATCCATGGTTCTCTGGGTTTGTTACACCTTCCTGTTGGGCCAATACCCTCCCCATTTCATCTTCGAACATCCCCACCATTCCTCGGTTGATTTCCTCACAAGTAACAGGTTCTAGTCTTTCTTGGCCAGATCTGAACTAATTTTGTTAAAATCTACTCTCCCGCAACCGAAAATATTTTCACAAACTTGTACACCTCTCAGTCCTCTCTCTCTCAGGGAAATATCTGTACACTGACTGGTGTCTCTCAGTCCCCTCTCTCTCTCTCTCAGGGAGATATCTGTACACTGACTGGTGCCTCTCATCCCCTCTCTCTCTCAGGGAGATATCTGTACACTGACTGGTGTCTCTCAGTCCCCCCTCTCTCAGGGAGACATCTGTACACTGACTGGTGTCTCTCAGTCCCCTCTCTCTCTCTCTCAGGGAGATATCTGTACACTGACTGGTGCCTCTCATCCCCTCTCTCTCTCAGGGAGATATCTGTACACTGACTGGTGTCTCTCAGTCCCCTCTCTCTCTCTCTCAGGGAGACATCTGTACACTGACTGGTGTCTCTCAGTCCCCTCTCTCTCTCTCTCTCAGGGAGATATCTGTACACTGACTGGTGTCTCTCAGTCCCCTCTCTCTCAGGGAGATATCTGTACACTGACTGGTGTCTCTCAGACCTCTCTCTCTCTCTCTCAGGGAGATATCTGTACACTGACTGGTGTCTCTCAGTCCCCCCTCTCTCTCAGGGAGATATTGAAAGAGGAAATAGGAAATTTATAGGAAAATATTCAAAGAGGAAATCCTCATTGTTCTCCGGAGCAGTGTACTGGTGGCTGATGAGTCTTGAAATTGCGATTTACTTTATTTCTTCAGTGTATTGCCGGTTCGCGGGGTTTTTGTTTGTTTTTGCTTTCCGTAGCGGGGCCTAGGCGCAGGGGCAGTCGGGAAGGGAGCGCGGGAGTACAAAAAGAAGGTCGCAATAGACAGCGGGCAGCATCGGGAGCGGGCAGTGGAGTGAGGAGGGTGCAGAGTGAATGCTGCAAGGGCTTTGGCTCACAGGGCTTAGGTGAGAGCAGGCTTAGGCAAGGTGAGTTACTCGTCCAATTTTTCCATCTGTGTCCATAATTCTAAAGGTGGTCAAATAAATGGCAGGGTCTTTGGGGAGACGCGTCAGCTGCGCTAGGTGCAATATGTTCCTGGAGTTCCTGGAGACACAGCATCTCCCGAAAGTCCATATCTGCACCAAATGTCTGGAGTTGCAGCGTTTGAGGGCCCGAGTTAGGCAATTAGAGCTGAGGTTGGAGGATTTATTTTTAGTCAGGGAGAATGAGGTGATAATGAATAGGAACCACGGCTACGAGGAGATCCCAGAGCCTGGGGCGGGGGGATGGGTGGATTACGGTTAGGAAGGGGAAAAAGAAGAGGAGTAATGGTCCAAAGGCTACCCCAGAGGTCGTCGCCCAAAATATCAGGGGTAAGGCGACAACTGGGGTGGAAAAGGCAGGAGGAAGACCAGAATGCTTCAGGGGGAAGGAAGGGGGCTGGATGTGAGATAGTGGTGGGGGATGGGAGGGTTAAAGGAATTGATAGGTGATCTCTGGGCTGCTGCCAGTGCCCAGCAATAGCAGGGATAAAAATAATGAGATCCTACAGCTGAATGCGTGGCTGAGGGATTGGTGCAGGACAGAGGGTTTTAGTTTTGTAGACCACTGGGAAGTCTTTGTGAGGGAAGGGCACTTGTACAAGTGGGATGGGGAACATTTAAATGGGAAGGGCACACATATTTTAGCTGGAGTGTTTCAGCAGGGTTTGAACTAATATGGAGGGGGTTGGGGAGGAGAGAGACAGCTCAGGCACTGGGAGTGGGAGTGAGTTGGAGGTCAGGGTAAGTCTAGATGAGAGGAAAATCTCCCAGGAGGCGGAGGATCCGAGTGGGCCTGAGGGTCTTCAGTGCATCTGTGTTAATGCGAGGAGTGTGACGGGTAAGATGGATGAACTTAAGGCCTTGATGTTCGTGAGGAATTTAGACGTGGTTGCAGTGACAGAGACGTGGTTAAAGGAGGGGCAGGACTGGCAGCTAAATATTCCTGGGTATAAGTGTTTTAGTGTGATAGGGGAGGGTCGAAAAGAGGTGGGGGAGTGGCGCTGTTAGTTAGGGAGCAGATCACAGCAGTGCAGAGGGAGGATAATATAGAGTGGGTAGGAATTGAGTCTCTGTGGGTGGAGTTGAGGAATAGGAAGGGGGCCATTACTATGCTAGGAGTGTACTACAGGCCACCCGACAGCCCGCAGGCAGTGGAAGAGGGTCTACGTAGAGACATTTTGGATAAGTGTAGGAAGAACAGGGTTGTCATAGTGGGAGATTTTAATCTCCATGGGGTGGATTGGAAGGTGCCTAGAACCAGGGGTTCGGATGGGGAGGAATTTGTAAGATGTGTATTGGAAGGGTCCTTGGAGCAGTATGTAGATAGCCCGACTAGAGAGGGGGCTATACTGGATTTAGTTCTGGGCAATGAGCCGGGTCAGGTGGTTGAGGTTGCAGTAGGTGAACGTGTGGCTAATAGTGACCACAACTCCGTCTACTTTAGGATACTAATGGAAAAAGACGAGAGCTGTCCTAAGGGGAGGGTGCTAAATTGGGGGAAGGCTAGATACAGCCGGATTAGGCAGGAGCTTAGGGATACAGACTGGGATAGGCTGTTGGAAGGCAAGACCACGTTAGGCATGTGGGAGTCTTTCAAGGGAAAACTGCAATGGGTGCAGGAAAGGCATGTGCCGGTTAGGAGGAAGGATGGGAAAGGTAGGATTAGAGAGCCGTGGATTACTAGAGATATAGAAGACCTGATCAGGAAGAAACGAGAGGCGTATGTCAGGTCAAAGCAACTGGGAACGGAGAGAGCGTTGGAGGAGTACAGAGAGAGTCGGAGGATCTCAAACGGGGAGTTAGGAGGGCAAAAAGGGGGCATGAAATGGCTTTGGCCGGTAGGATTAAGGAAAATCCAAAGGCGTTTTACTCCGATGTCAGGAGCAAAAGGGTGGCTAGGGGTAAAATCGGTCCTTTCAGGGACAGAGGAGGGGAATTGTGCTTAGAGTCCGAGGGAATGGGGGAGATCCTGAATGAATACTTTGCGTCGGTATTCACGAAGGAGAGGGGCTTGATGTCTGGTACAATCTTCGAGGGAACTGTAGACCAATTGAAGGAACTATCCATTACGAGGGAAGAAGTGTTAGGGCTTTTAGGTGGCATTAAAACTGATAAATCTCCGGGGCCCGATTGCATTTATCCTAGGCTGCTTAGGGAGGTGAGAGATGAAATTGCTGGGCCTCTGACGCAAATCTTTGTCTCTTCTTTGGACACAGGTGAGGTCTCAGAGGACTGGAGGATAGCGAACGTGGTACCGTTGTTTAAAAAGGGTCGGAGGGATAGCCCGGGTAACTATAGACCAGTGAGTTTAACGTCAGTGGTAGGCAAGTTGATGGAGAGGATTCTTAGGGATAGGATGTATGAGCACTTAGAGCATTGCGATCTGATTAAGGATACGCAGCATGGCTTTGTTAAGGGGAAGTCTTGCCTTACGAATCTGGTAGAATTTTTTGAGGAGGTGACAAAAACGGTTGACGAAGGACGAGCCATTGATGTCGTCTATATGGATTTCAGTAAGGCGTTTGACAAAGTCCCTCATGGTAGGCTGGTAGAAAAGATTAAGGCTCATGGGATACGAGGCCAGGTAGATGGGTTGAGAACTGGCTTGCTAAGAAGACATGATGTGGGTATGCCGGCGTTGGACTGGCGTAAACACAGTAAAAAGTCTGACAACACCAGGTTTTAGTCCAACCGATTTATTTGATAATACTCACAAGCTTTCGAGGTTTCCCTCTTCATCACCTGACGAAGAGGGAAACCTCGAAAGCTTGTGAGTATTATCAAATAAATCGGTTGGACTAAAACCTGGTGTTGTCAGACTTTTTACTGTTGCTAAGAGGAGACAGAGAGTAGTAGTGGAGGGGTCTTTTTCTAGCTGGAGGTCTGTCACTAGTGGTGTGCCACAGGGCTCAGCACTGGGACCTCTTCTCTTTATAGTGTATATAAATGATTTGGAAGAGGGAGTAAGTGGTGTGATCAGCAAATTTGCTGATGACACCAAGATGGCTGGATTGGCGGACAGTGAGGAGCAGTGTCTGGCAAAACAACGGGATATTTATAGGCTGGTATATTGGGCAGATATATGGCAAATGGAGTTTAATCCGGATAAATGAGGTGATGCATTTTGGCTGGAATAATGTAGGGGGGAGTTATATGACAAAGGGTAAGCCCATAAGGAGTATAGAATTGCAGCGAGACCTGGGGGTGCAAGTGCACAAGTGATTGAAGGTGGCAGTGCAAGTGGAGAGTGTGGTGAAGAAAGCCTATGGTATGTTAGCCTTTATAGGAAACAGTATAGAATATAAGAGCTGGAGTCTAATGTTGCAGTTGTACAGAACGTTGGTTAGGCCGCATTTAGAGTACTGCGTCCAGTTCTGGTCGCCTTACTACCGGAAGGACGTGGAGACTCTGGAGAGAGTGCAGAGGAGGTTTACCAAGATGTTGCCTGGTATGGAAGGACTGGGGTATGAGGAAAGATTGAAGAAATTGGGGCTCTTTTCCCTTGAAAGACGGCGACTGAGGGGGGATCTAATAGAGGTATATAAGATTATAAAGGGTATAGATAGAGTAAACAGAGGTAAGCTATTTCCTATAATAGAGACACACAGGACAAGGGGCCATGGGCTTAAGGTGAGGGGGGAGAAGTATAACACAGATATTAGAGGGAGGTTTTTCACACAGAGGATAGTGGGGGTATGGAATGCTCTGCCAAGTAAGGTGGTGGAGGCAGGCACACTGGAGTTGTTTAAGAGTAACTTAGACAGGCACATGAGTGGGTTGGAGATGGGAGCATATAGGAGATTGTTTTAAATAAGGTTCATTAGCATTGAGATGTCGCTGGTAATGTAAAAGGATGTGGTATGATGATAATGTTTTTTCTGTTTTAATTCACAGGTTTTAAGTCGGTCCGCCTTGTTGTCCAACGAGGGGCATACACGTGATGGGTCGTACTAGGGCAGCACTTGAATGTTCGAGATTGGCCTAGTGCTTCATGTCGTTAGTGTGTGTGCCTAAACTGGACCAGATACTGGGCAAGACGACAGCTCAGTGACTATCACTGTTTGCTGTGCAGACACATGGATTTGGGCCGGTGTCTGTGGGAGTTTGCGCATTCTCCCCGTGCTTGCGTGGGTTTTCTCCGGGTGCTCCGGTTTCCTCCCACACCCCAAAGATGTGCTATTAGAATGATTGGAGGTAATAAATTGTCCCTAAATTAGTTTCCCTCAATGTGGATTGCCATAAAACAATAGACTGGGTTATGAGGAAAGATTGGAAAAACTGGGGCTCTTCTCCTTAGAAAGACGGAGATTAAGGGGGGATCTGATAGAGGTGTATTAAATAATGAAGGGAATAGATAGAGTCAACAGTGGCAGGCTTTTCCATAGACTGGGGACAACTATTACGAGAGGTCATGATCTGAGGGTGAGGGGGGAGAAGTATAATTTGGATGCTAGAGGGAGGTTTTTCACACAGAGGGTCGTGGGGGTATGGAATGCACTACCAAGTAAGGTGGTGGAGGCAGGCACGCTGGAGTTGTTTAAGGTTTACTTAGATAGACACATGAGTGAAACGGGGATGGAGGGTTATATAAGACGGTATTAAAAAGGGTCAGAGCCTCGAGACGACACTGGAAATGTAATATTACATGTTAATGTTTTGTCTCTTTTAATCCACAGGTGTCGGTCCACCTTGTTGTCAAACGAGGGGCATGCACACGGTGGGTCATGCGTGGGCTGCTCTTGGATGTGTCGAGAGTAGCCCAGTACTTCGCGTTGTTGTGTATGCTTAATGATGGGCACCACGACAGCTCAGTGACTATCACTGATTGATGTGCAGACACATGGATTTGGGGCCGGTGTCTGTGGGAGTTTGCGCATTCTCCCTGTGCTTGCGTGGGTTTTCTCCGGGTGCTCCGGTTTCCTCCCACACCCCAAAGATGTGCTCTTAGACTGATTGGTGTAACAAATTGACCCTACATTATTCCCCCCTGAATCTGGCTACAGTTGGGGTACCATTTGCATACACACGGGGTAAGGTAGGTGCAGGAAAATGCTTTAAAATGGTGGCGCGGGCTCATTGGGCTGGGGCCTGTTTCCCGTGCCGGGCTGTTCTTTGTAGATAAGGGACATGGGTGGAGGGGGGACTGGTGATGTTAAAATGGCGGCGCGGGCTCGTTGGGCCAAGGGGCCTGTTTCCTGGGCTTTTTTTTTGGTTCATTGTATATCTGTACACTGACTGGTGTCTCTCAGTCCCCTCTCTCTCTCTCAGGGAGATATCTGTACACTGACTGGTGTCTCTCAGTCCCCTCTCTCTCTCTCAGGGAGATATCTGTACACTGACTGGTGTCTCTCAGTCCCCTCTCTCTCTCTCAGGGAGATATCTGTACACTGACTGGTGTCTCTCAGTCCCCTCTCTCTCTCTCTCTCAGGGAGATATCTGTACACTGACTGGTGTCTCTCAGTCCCCTCTCTCTCTCTCTCTCTCAGGGAGATATCTGTACACTGACTGGTGTCTCTCAGTCCCCTCTCTCTCTCTCTGGGAGATATCTGTACACTGACTGGTGTCTCTCAGTCCCCTCTCTCTCTCTCTCTCTCAGGGAGATATCTGTACACTGACTGGTGTCTCTCAGTCCCCTCTCTCTCTCTCTGGGAGATATCTGTACACTGACTGGTGTCTCTCAGTCCCCTCTCTCTCTCTCTCTCAGGGAGATATCTGTACACTGACTGGTGTCTCTCAGTCCCCTCTCTCTCTCTCTCTCTCTCAGGGAGATATCTGTACACTGACTGGTGTCTCTCAGTCCCCTCTCTCTCTCTCTCTCTCAGGGAGATATCTGTACACTGACTGGTGTCTCTCAGTCCCCTCTCTCTCTCTCTCTCTCAGGGAGATATCTGTACACTGACTGGTGTCTCTCAGTCCCCCCTCTCTCTCAGGGAGATATCTGTACACTGATTGGTGTCTCTCAGTCCCCTCTCTCTCTCTCTCAGGGAGATATCTGTACACTGACTGGTGTCTCTCAGTCCCCTCTCTCTCTCTCAGGGAGATATCTGTACACTGACTGGTGTCTCTCAGTCCCCTCTCTCTCTCTCAGGGAGATATCTGTACACTGACTGGTGTCTCTCAGTCCCCCCTCTCTCTCAGGGAGATATCTGTACACTGATTGGTGTCTCTCAGTCCCCTCTCTCTCTCTCAGGGAGATATCTGTACACTGACTGGTGTCTCTCAGTCCCCTCTCTCTCTCTCAGGGAGATATCTGTACACTGACTGGTGTCTCTCAGTCCCCCCTCTCTCTCAGGGAGATATCTGTACACTGACTGGTGTCTCTCAGTCCCCTCTCTCTCTCTCTCAGGGAGATATCTGTACACTGACTGGTGTCTCTCAGTCCCCTCTCTCTCTCTCTCAGGGAGATATCTGTACACTGACTGGTGTCTCTCAGTCCCCTCCCTCTCTCTCTCAGGGAGATATCTGTACACTGACTGGTGTCTCTCAGTCCCCTCTCTCTCTCTCTCAGGGAGATATCTGTACACTGACTGGTGTCTCTCAGTCCCCTCTCTCTCTCTCAGGGAGATATCTGTACACTGACTGGTGTCTCTCAGTCCCCTCTCTCTCTCTCTCAGGGAGATATCTGTACACTGACTGGTGTCTCTCAGTCCCCTCTCTCTCTCTCTCTCTCAGGGAGATATCTGTACACTGCAGAGGAACCTGGAGTGGGAGGGTGAGAATCCGGTCGTTGTGGTACATGTGGGTGCCAATGACGTAGGCAAAATGCGGACTGAGGATCTGGGGAGGGAGTATGAAAAGCTGGGAAAGGAATTAAAAAGTAGAACCGAAAAGGTGGTCATCTCTGGGCTACTGCCTGAACCGTGTGCAGACGGGCGTAGGGTTGACAGGATTAAGGAAATGAATGGGTGGCTCAGAGATTGGTGTGGGAGGAATGGGTTTGAATTTATGGGGCATTGGCACCGGTATTGGGGTAGGTGGGACCTGTTCGGGCGGGATGGGGTTGGTCTGAACCGTGCTGGGACCAGAGTCCTGGCGAATCGAGTAAAGAGGACTGTAGACAGGGCTTTAAACTAATTAGGGGGGGGGAGGGTGCGAGGGTAGGTGACATTACGGGGTCTAAAGTTAAGGAGAGGGTACAGGTAAGGGAAGAGGCCGAGGATGTCCCAATAATAGATGGAGTAGGGGGCGTGAGTATGGTTGGTGGCGTTACGGTAAATAGGGTCCAGGTGAAGGCTGGGATGAAGGTGCTTTATCTGAATGCACGAAGCATTCGGAATAAAGTGGATGAGCTGGTGGCGCAGATCGACACAAATGGATATGATCTGGTGGCCATTACAGAGACGTGGCTGCAAGGTGACAGGGACTGGGAGCTGAATGTACAGGGGTATCAAGTGTTTAGGAAGGATAGGCGGGAGGGAAAAGGGGGGGGCGTAGCTCTGCTGATTAAGGATAGCATCAAGGTGGTAGTAAGGGATGATATTGGAGCCAAGGAGCAGAACGTGGAATCGTTGTGGGTAGAGATTAGGAACAGCAAAGGGAGGAAGACGCTGGTGGGTGTCGTCTATAGGCCCCCAAATAATGATCTGGAGGTGGGGCGGGCTGTTAACGCGCAAATAAGTGCGGCGTGCAGGAATGGGACGGCCGTAGTTATGGGGGATTTCAATCTGCATATTGATTGGTCGACCCACGTTGGACACGGTGGGCTCGAGGAGGAGTTCTTGGAATGCTGCCGGGATAGTTTCCTTGAACAGTGCGTGTTGGAGCCGACGAGGGAGCGAGCTATCTTGGATCTGGTGCTATGTAATGAGGCGGGTAGAATTAGGGACCTTGCGGTGAAGGATCCTCTTGGAGAGAGTGATCATTGTATGGTGGAGTTTCTGGTACAGATGGAGGAGGAGAAAGTGGGTTCCCAGACGCGCGTCCTTTGTTTGAACAGAGGGGAGTACGGTAGGATGAGAGAAGAATTGGCGAATGTTGACTGGGGGAGTGCATTGGAAGGTAGGTCTGCTGAGGAGCAGTGGAGGATCTTTAAGGAGATCTTTCTTGGTGCTCAGCAGAAATTTATTCCGATGGTCAAAAAGGACTGTAGGAGGAGAGGTAATAAGCTGTGGATAACGAAGGAGGTGAAGGAAAGTGTTAAAAGCGGAGGAATTTAGAGTAGCGAAGAGTAGTGGGCGAGAAGAGGATTGGGAGAGGTTTAAATGTCAACAAAGATTGACAAAGAAGATGATAAAGGAGGGTAGGAGAAACTATGAAGCTGGGCTAGCGCTTAATATAAAAAAGGATAGCAAGAGTTTTTATAAATACATAAACAAGAAGAGGATGGCTAGGGTGAACGTTGGTCCTTTAGAGGATGAGAAAGGTGACCTAGTGGTAGGGGATGGGGGTATGGCTAAGGTATTGAATAACTTTTTTGTTTCTGTCTTCACGGAGGAGGACGTGAATAATTTGCCGGGTGTTAGCGATGGAAAGGTGGTAGGACTGGAGGGTCTTAATGGCATTACTGTTACTAGAGAGGCGGTGCTCGACAGACTGGAGGGGCTGATTGTGGACAAGTCCCCAGGACCGGATGGAATGCATCCAAGGGTCTGAAAGAAATGGCGGAGGTGATAGTGGATGCCTTGGTGGTTATTTTCCAGACGTCGCTGGATTCCGGGGAAGTGCCGGAAGATTGGAAAACGGATAATGTTACGCCGTTGTTTAAGAAGGGTGCCAGGCAAAAGGCAGGGAATTATAGGCCGGTTAGTTTAACGTCTGTGGTAGGTAAAATGTTAAAATCCGTCATTAAAGAGGAAATTGCGAGGCATCTTGAAGGGAATTGCTTGATAGAGCAGACGCAGCACGGTTTCATTAAAAGGAAGTCAAGTCTGACAAATTTACTGGAGTTCTATGAGGATGTGTCTAGGGCGGTGGATAGAGGAGAGCCGGTGGATGTGGTCTTTCTGGATTTTCAGAAGGCGTTTGACAAAGTACCTCATAAGAGGTTATTGCAGAAGGTCAGGGGACTTGGAGTTGGGGGTAGGGTGTTAGCGTGGATAGAGGATTGGTTGTCAAATAGGAGGCAGAGAGTGGGGGTCAACGGGTGCTATTCGGATTGGCGGATGGTGACTAGTGGAGTGCTCCAGGGGTCGGTGCTGGGGCCTCAGCTTTTTACCATTTATATAGATGATCTGGAGGAGGGAACCGAGTGTAGGTGTCGAAATTTGCGGATGACACCAAGATTGGGGGAACGGCAAATTGTGCGGAGGGTGTGGAGAGTCTGCAGAAGGATCTAGATAGGCTGGGCGAATGGGCCAGGAAATGGCAAATGGAATTTAATGTTGGCAAGTGCGAGGTGGTCCACTTTGGAAGGAAGAATGGTAGGAAGGATTATTACTTACGTGGCGAAAAACTGCAGCAGGCGACGGTGCAGAGGGACCTCGGGGTCCTTGTGCATGAGTCGCAAAAACCCAGCCTGCAGGTGCAGCAGGTGGTCAGGAAGGCGAATGGGATGCTGGCCTTCATAGCGAGGGGGATTGAATATAAAAGTAGGGAGGTCTTGCTGCAGCTGTATAGGGCATTGGTGAGGCCGCAGCTGGAGTACTGTGTGCAGTTTTGGGCGCCGCACCTGCGCAAAGATATTTTGGCCTTGGAGGGAGTGCAGAGGAGGTTTACTAGGCTGATACCGGAGTTGAGGGGGTTGAGCTATGAGGAGAGGCTGAATGAACTAGGCTTGTACTCGTTAGAGTTTAGAAGAATGAGGGGAGATCTCATTGAGACGTATAAGATGATGAATGGGATGGATAGGATAGAGGTGGAGAGACTCTTCCCGCTCAGAAAGGACAGTAGGACTAGGGGGCACAGCCTCAAGATAAAGGGGGGGCGTTTTAGAACGGAGTTGAGGAGGAACTTCTTCACTCAAAGGGTGGTGAATCTCTGGAATTCTCTACCCGTTGAAGTGGTGGAGGCTGCCTCGCTAAATATTTTCAAGAAGCGGGTTGATGGGTTTTTGATAAGAGGGGGGATTAAGGGTTATGGGGAGAGGGCAGGAATGTGGAACTGAGCCACGACAGATCAGCCATGATCTTATTGAATGGCGGGGCAGGCTCGAAGGGCCAGATGGCCTACTCCTGCTCCTATTTCTTATGTTCTTATGTTCTTATGACTGGTGTCTCTCAGTCCCCTCTCTCTCTCTCAGGGAGATATCTGTACACTGACTGGTGTCTCTCAGTCCTCTCTCTCTCTCTCTCAGGGAGATATCTGCACACTGACTGGTGTCTCTCAGTCCCCTCCCTCTCTCTCAGGGAGATATCTGTACACTGACTGGTGTCTCTCAGTCCCCTCTCTCAGGGAGATATCTGTACACTGACTGGTGTCTCTCAGTCCCGCTCTCTCTCTCAGGGAGATATCTGTACACTGACTGGTGTCTCTCAGTCCCCTTCTCTCTCTCTCTCAGGGAGATATCTGTACACTGACTGGTGTCTCTCAGTCCCTCTCTCTCTCTCTCTCAGGGAGATATCTGCACACTGACTGGTGTCTCTCAGTCCCCTCCCTCTCTCTCAGGGAGATATCTGTACACTGACTGGTGTCTCTCAGTCCCCTCTCTCAGGGAGATATCTGTACACTGACTGGTGTCTCTCAGTCCCGCTCTCTCTCTCAGGGAGATATCTGTACACTGACTGGTGTCTCTCAGTCCCCTTCTCTCTCTCTCTCAGGGAGATATCTGTACACTGACTGGTGTCTCTCAGTCCCCTCTCTCAGGGAGATATCTGTACACTGATTGGTGTCTCTCAGTCCTCCTTGATTTCTCCACTTTGAACTCGATCACATTACTCACCTGGAGTGCCGTTTGAATCTGTAGTGAGTATTTTTCAATGGTTTTGGCGAGGAGCTGTAGGAAGAAAGATTTACAGATTAGACTGGACAGCAAATATCCAATGTAACTGATCAGTCTGCAGCAGTGAAAAAACATTCAAATATATCCCTGGATATGTCACATCAGACCCAGTGTCTCTCCCCTCTCACTGTGACCCAGTGTCTCTCTCCCCTCTCACTGTGACCCAGTGTCTCTCTCCCCTCTCACTGTCACCCAGTGTCTCTCTCCCCTCTCACTGTCACCCAGTGTCTCTCTCCCCTCTCACTGTCACCCAGTGTCTCTCTCCCCTCTCACTGTCACCCAGTGTCTCTCTCCCCTCTCACTGTCACCCAGTGTCTCTCTCCCCTCTCACTGTCACCCAGTGTCTCTCTCCCCTCTCACTGTGACCCAGTGTCTCTCTCCCCTCTCACTGTCACCCAGTGTCTCTCTCCCCCTCTCACTGTCACCCAGTGTCTCTCTCCCCTCTCACTGTCACCCAGTGTCTCTCTCCCCTCTCACCGTCACCCAGTGTCTCTCTCCCCTCTCACCGTCACCCAGTGTCTCTCTCCCCTCTCACCGTCACCCAGTGTCTCTCTCCCCTCTCACCGTCACCCAGTGTCTCTCTCCCCTCTCACCGTCACCCAGTGTCTCTCTCCCCTCTCACCGTGACCCAGTGTCTCTCTCCCCTCTCACCGTGACCCAGTGTCTCTCTCCCCTCTCAACGTGACCCAGTGTCTCTCTCCCCTCTCACTTTGACCCAGTGTCTCTCTCCCCTCTCACTGTGACCCAGTGTCTCTCTCCCCTCTCACTGTGACCCAACGTCTCTCTCCCCTCTCACTTTGACCCAGCGTCTCCCTCCCCTCTCACTGTGACCCAGTGTCTCTCCCCTCTCATTGTGACCCAGTGTGTCTCTCCCCTCTCACTGTGACCCAGTGTCTCTCTCTCCTCTCACTGTGACCCAGTGTCTCTCTCCCCTCTCACTGTGACCCAGTGTCTCTCTCCCCTCTCACTGTGACCCAGTGTCTCTCTCCCCTCTCACTGTGACCCAGTGTCTCTCTCCCCTCACTGTGACCCAGTGTCTCTCTCCCCTCTCACTGTGACCCAGTGTCTCTCTCCCCTCTCACTGTGACCCAGTGTCTCTCTCCCCTCTCACTGTGACCCAGTGTCTCTCTCCCCTCTCACTGTGACCCAGTGTCTCTCTCCCCTCACTGTGACCCAGTGTCTCTCTCCCCTCTCACTGTGACCCAGTGTCTCTTCTCCCCTCTCACTGTGACCCAGTGTCTCTCTCCCCCTCTCACTGTGACCCAGTGTCTCTCTCCCCTCTCACCGTGACCCAGTGTCTCTCTCCCCTCTCACTGTCACCCAGTGTCTCTCTCCCCTCTCACCGTGACCCAGTGTCTCTCTCCCCTCTCACCGTGACCCAGTGTCTCTCTCCCCTCTCACTTTGACCCAGTGTCTCTCTCCCCTCTCACTGTGACCCAGTGTCTCTCTCCCCTCTCACTGTGACCCAGCGTCTCTCTCCCCTCTCACTGTGACCCAGTGTCTCTCCCCTCTCACTGTGACCCAGTGTCTCTCTCCCCTCTCACTGTGACCCAGTGTCTCTCTCCCCTCTCACTGTGACCCAGTGTCTCTCTCCCCTCTCACTGTGACCCAGTGTCTCTCTCCCCTCTCACTGTGACCCAGTGTCTCTCTCCCCTCTCACTGTGACCCAGCGTCTCTCTCCCTCTCACTTTGACCCAGCGTCTCCCTCCCCTCTCACTGTGACCCAGTGTCTCTCTCCCCTCTCATTGTGACCCAGTGTGTCTCTCCCCTCTCACTGTGACCCAGTGTCTCTCTCCCCTCTCACTGTGACCCAGTGTGTCTCTCCCCTCTCACTGTGACCCAGTGTCTCTCTCCCCTCTCACTGTGACCCAGTGTCTCTCTCCCCTCTCACTGTGACCCAGTGTCTCTCTCCCCTCTCACTGTGACCCAGTGTCTCTCTTCCCTCTCACTGTGACCCAGTGTCTCTCTCCCCTCACTGTGACCCAGTGTCTCTCTCCCCTCTCACTGTGACCCAGTGTCTCTCTCCCCTCTCAATGTGACCCAGTGTCTCTCCCCTCTCACTGTGACCCAGTGTCTCTCTCCCCTCTCACTGTGACCCAGTGTCTCTCTCCCCTCTCACTGTGACCCAGTGTCTCTCTCCCCTCTCACTGTGACCCAGTGTCTCTCTCCCCTCTCACTGTGACCCAGTGTCTCTCTCCCCTCTCACTGTGACCCAGTGTCTCTCTCCCCTCTCACTGTGACCCAGCGTCTCTCTCCCCTCTCACTTTGACCCAGCGTCTCCCTCCCCTCTCACTGTGACCCAGTGTCTCTCCCCTCTCATTGTGACCCAGTGTGTCTCTCCCCTCTCACTGTGACCCAGTGTCTCTCTCCCCTCTCACTGTGACCCAGTGTCTCTCTCCCCTCTCACTGTGACCCAGTGTCTCTCTCCCCTCTCACTGTGACCCAGCGTCTCTCTCCCCTCTCACCGTGACCCAGTGTCTCTCTCCCCTCTCACCGTGACCCAGTGTCTCTCTCCCCTCTCACTTTGACCCAGTGTCTCTCTCCCCTCTCACTGTGACCCAGTGTCTCTCTCCCCTCTCACTGTGACACAGCGTCTCCCTCCCCTCTCACTGTGACCCAGTGTCTCTCTCCCTCTCATTGTGACCCAGTGTGTCTCTCCCCTCTCACTGTGACCCAGTGTCTCTCTCCCCTCTCACCGTGACCCAGTGTGTCTCTCCCCTCTCACTGTGACCCAGTGTCTCTCTTCCCTCTCACTGTGACCCAGTGTCTCTCTCCCTCTCACTGTGACCCAGTGTCTCTCTCCCCTCTCACTGTGACCCAGTGTCTCTCTCCCCTCTCACTGTGACCCAGTGTCTCTCTCCCCTCTCACTGTGACCCAGTGTCTCTCTCCCTCTCACTGTGACCCAGTGTCTCTCTCCCCTCTCACTGTGACCCAGTGTCTCTCTCCCCTCTCACTGTGACCCAGTGTCTCTCTCTCTCCCCTCACTGTGACCCAGTGTCTCTCTCCCTCTCACTGTGACCCAGTGTCTCTCTCCCCTCTCACTGTGACCCAGTGTCTCTCTCCCCTCTCACTGTGACCCAGTGTCTCTCTCCCCTCTCACTGTGACCCAGTGTCTCTCTCCCTCTCACTGTGACCCAGTGTCTCTCTCCCCTCTCACTGTGACCCAGTGTCTCTCTCCCCTCTCACTGTGACCCAGTGTCTCTCTCCCCTCTCACTGTGACCCAGTGTCTCTCTCCCCTCTCACTGTGACCCAGTGTCTCTCTCCCCTCTCACTGTGACCCAGTGTCTCTCTCCCTCTCACTGTGACCCAGTGTCTCTCTCCCCTCTCACTGTGACCCAGTGTCTCTCTCCCCTCTCACTGTGACCCAGTGTCTCTCTCCCCTCTCACTGTGACCCAGTGTCTCTCTCCCCTCTCACTGTGACCCAGTGTCTCTCTCCCCTCTCACTGTGACCCAGTGTCTCTCTCCCCTCTCACTGTGACCCAGTGTCTCTCTCCCCTCTCACTGTGACCCAGTGTCTCTCTCCCCTCTCACTGTGACCCAGTGTCTCTCTCTCCCCTTCTCACTGTGACCCAGTGTCTCTCTCCCTCTCACTGTGACCCAGTGTCTCTCTCCCCTCTCACTGTGACCCAGTGTCTCTCTCCCCTCTCACTGTGACCCAGTGTCTCTCTCCCTCTCACTGTGACCCAGTGTCTCTCTCCCCTCTCACTGTGACCCAGTGTCTCTCTCCCCTCTCACTGTGACCCAGTGTCTCTCTCCCCTCTCACTGTGACCCAGTGTCTCTCTCCCCTCTCACTGTGACCCAGTGTCTCTCTCCCTCTCACTGTGACCCAGTGTCTCTCTCCCCTCTCACTGTGACCCAGTGTCTCTCTCCCCTCTCACTGTGACCCAGTGTCTCTCTCCCCTCTCACTGTGACCCAGTGTCTCTCTCCCCTCTCACTGTGACCCAGTGTCTCTCTTCTCTCCCCTCTCACTGTGACCCAGTGTCTCTCTCCCCTCTCACTGTGACCCAGTGTCTCTCTCCCTCTCACTGTGACCCAGTGTCTCTTCCCCTCTCACTGTGACCCAGTGTCTCTCTCCCCTCTCACTGTGACCCCCAGTGTTCACCCAGTGTCTCTCTCCCCTCTCACTGTGACCCAGTGTCTCTCTCCCATCTCACTGTGACCCAGTGTCTCTCTCCCCTCTCACTGTGACCCAGTGTCTCTCTCCCCTCTCCTAAATCACTAGGAGACTGTGATGGAGGGACATGTGATGTGCTGTTTCCGTATGATGTGGGAGCTGGTGGACCCCAAGGTCCTTCCCAGTGACCATGTCTGCTGTAAGTGTTGGTTGCT
>NW_027650346.1:0-2500 GCF_965287045.1 Carcharhinus amblyrhynchos
CAGTGAGAGTCAGTGTGTGTGGAACCCGTACCCCAGTGAGAGTCAGTGTGTGTGGGAGCCGTACCCCAGTGAGGGTCAGTGTGTGTGGGAGCCGTACCCCAGTGAGAGTCAGTGTGTGTGGGACCTGTACCCCAGTGAGGGTCAGTGTGTGTGGGACCCGTAACCCAGTGAGAGTCAGTGTGTGTGGGACCCGTACCCCAGTGAGAGTCAGTGTGTGTGGGACCTGTACCCCAGTGAGGGTCAGTGTGTGGGGGACCCGTACCCCAGTGAGAGTCAGTGTGTGTGGGAGCCGTACCCCAGTGAGAGTCAGTGTGTGTGGGACCCGTACCCCAGTGAGGGTCAGTGTGTGTTGCGGGGGCAGGGGGGAGTTGGGTGGTGGGTGTATGGGGTGAGATTGGGTGGTGGGTGTTTGGGGAGGGGGATTGGGTGGTGGGTGGTGGGGAGGGTGGTTGGGTGGTCAGTGTTGGGGAGGGAAGTTTTGGTGGTGGGTGTTTGGGGAGGCGGTTGGGTTGGGTGTTTGGGGAGTGGGGTTTGGGGTGGGTGTGGGGGTGGTGGGTGAGGAGGAGAGGGTTTGGGGAGTGGGTTCAGGGGTGGGTGTGGGATTGGTGGATGTGGGGGAGGGTGGTTTGGGTGGTGGGTGTTTGGGGAGGGAGTTTGTGGGTGGGTGTGGGGGTGCTGGGTGTGGTGGAGGGGGTTTGGGAGGTGGGTGTGGGGTGGGGGTTATGGGGTGGGTGTGGGGGGGGGTTTGGGGGCTGGGGGATGGGGTTAAGGCGTGGGTGTGGGGGAGGGGGGTCGGACGGTGGTTGTGGGGGAGGGGCTTTGGGAGCTGGGTGTGGGGGAGGGGGGGTAAGGTGTGGGTGTCGGGGAGGGGTTAAGGGGTGGATGTGGGGGAGAGGGATGTGGGTGCGTGTGGAGGAGGGGGTTATGGGGTGGGTGTGGGGGAGGGGGTTATGGGGTGGGTGTGGGGGAGGGGGTTATGGGGTGGGTGTGGGGGAGGGGTTTTGGGAGCTGGGTGTGGGGGAGGGGAGTTAAGGGGTGAGTGTGGGGGAGGGGCCTATGGGGTAGGTGAGGGGGAGGGGGTTGTGAGATGGGTGTGGGTGCGGGGGAGGGGGAGCTGTGTGTGGGGGAGGGTTATGGGGTGGGTGTGGGGGAGGGTTATGGGGTGGGTGTGGGGGAGGGGTCTATGGGGTGGGTGTGGGGGAGGGGAATGTGGGTGTGGAGGAGGAGGAGGGGGATGTGGGTGTGGGGGAGGGGGATGTGGGTGTGGGGGAGGGGGATGTGGGGTGGGTGTGGGGGAGGGGGTTTAGGGGTGGGTGTGGGGGAGGGAGAGCTGGGTGTGGGGGAGGGGTCTATGGGGTGGGTGTGGGGGAGGGAGTTTAGGGGTGGGTGTGGGGGACGTGGAGCTGGGTGTGGGGGAGGGGGAGGGTGGGGTGGGGGTGGGGGAGGGGGGGGTCGGATGGTGGGGGTGGGGGTGGGGGCTATAGGATGGGGTTGGGGGCGGGCGTAGGATGGTGGGGGAGGGGGATGGTGGGGTGGGGGTGGGGGAGGGGGGTCGGATGGTGGGGGTGGGGGAGGGGGGGTCGGATGGTGGGGGTGGGGGAGGCTCTGCGCTCTGGTGTAGTTGTTCTCTGCTCCTATAGATGGTGATGATGATGAGTCAGGATTGGGAGCGTCCGGAGTCTGTCGGATGAAGGTTTCTACTGATCCCAGCCAGGGGCGGTGCCTGGAAACAGCCAGAGACTGAGTGCCTCAGATCAGGAGAGAGACACACAGATAGACAGGAGACAGTGAGAGAGACAGGCAGAGACACACAGAAAGACAGAGCCGGCCGAGCGACCATGGGGTTAGCAGCTTGTGAGGAAGCTGTTTCCTGGGTGCTGTCTGTCCACATCTGGATGTTGTGTGTGCTGAGTGCGGCAGCTGGATATATCGAGGTAAGACCCATCCTGTTTGCAGGCAGCTGGATTAACCTGAATGTCAGCCTCTCTCCCTCTCTCCAGCAGCTCAGAGCTCGGACAGCCGAGATTAAACTGCAGAGAGATAAACGCAGCACACTGTCACCCAGAGAATATCATAGCGTCACTGTACAGAGAGAGAGAGAGAGGGAGGGAGAGCGGGGGAGAGGGAGGGAGAGGGAGGGAGGGAGACAGAGAGAGAGAGGGGGAGAGGGAGAGAGATGGAGAGAGACAGGGAGAGAGAGAGACAGGGAGAGAGGGAGGGAGAGAGAGACAGAGACAGAGAGAGAGAGGGGGAGAGGGAGACAGAGAGAGAGGGAGAGAGAGCGAGAGACATGGAGAGAGGGAGAGAGAGAAGGAGATGGAGAGAGAGGGAGAACAAGAGGGAGCGAGAGAGACAGCAGGAGATAGAGAGAGAGTCAGAGAGAGAGGGACCGACATAGAGAGACAGAGACAGAGGGATGCAGAGAGAGAGAGACAGGGAGTGGGACAGGCAGAGTGGAAGGGAGGTGGTGGGAAACAGGGAGATGGATGGAACATGAGAG
>NW_027650346.1:5000-15000 GCF_965287045.1 Carcharhinus amblyrhynchos
TGGGGCGGGGGTGGGGGTGAGTTGGGGGGTGGGGCGGGGGTGGGGGTGAGTTGGGGGGTGGGGCGGGGGATGGGGGTGAGTTGGGGGGTGGGGCGGGGGTGGGGGTGAGTTGGGGGGTGGGGTGGGGGATGGGTTGGGGGGGCATGTATTGGGGAGGGTTGGCAGTCAGCAGGGGGTTAAACCCCCCGCAACTGAAGCTGCCGAGGAGATTGAGGGGGGATTGAGGGGGAATGAGGGACCTCCCCGAGGAGGGAGAGACACTGAGGTGAAGAGGATGTCGAATCGATCAGACTCAGAGACAGCAATTACCTCATTCTTCTAGAATATTCCTCCTCACACACACTCTGCCTCTGAACCTCTCACACTCAGATAGATACTCCCCTCCTCCACTCTGACCTCCACTCCTCCAACAACTCCACACTCAACTAGCCCACCCTCACTGACAAACAGCTCATCCCGACTCTAACCTCCTCCAGCCCCTACACCCCTCCCTATCCCTGTAACCTCCTCCAGCCCCGACACCCCCTCCCTATCTCTGTAACCTCCTCCAGCCCCTACACCCCCTCCCTATCTCTGTAACCTCCTCCAGCCCCTACACCTCCCTCCCTATCTCTGTAACCCCCTCCAGCCCCTACACCCCCTCCCTATCCCTGTAACCTCCTCCAGCCCCTACACCCCCTCCCTATCCCTGTAACCTCCTCCAGCCCCTACACCCCCTCCCCTATCCCTGTAACCTCCTCCAGCCCCTACACCCCCTCCCTATCTCTGTAACCTCCTCCAGCCCCTACACCCCCTCCCTATCTCTGTAACCCCCTCCAGCCCCTACACCCCCTCCCTATCTCTGTAACCCCCTCCAGCCCCTACACCCCCTCTCTATCCCTGTAACCTCCTCCAGCCCCTACACCCCCTCCCTATCTCTGTAACCCCCTCCAGCCCCTACACCCCTCCCTATCTCTGTAACCTCATCCAGCCCCTACATGTGGTTCGAAACACAGATCCAGTTGGGTCTGTACTCGTTAGAGTTTAGAAGGATGAGGGGGGATCTTATAGAGACGTATAAGATGATGAATGGGATGGATAGGATAGAGGTGGAGAGATTCTTCCCGCTTAGAAAGGACAGTAGGACTAGAGGGCACAGCCTCAAGATAAAGGGGGGGCGGTTTAGAACGGAGTTGAGGAGGAACTTCTTCACTCAAAGGGTGGTGAATCTCTGGAATTCTCTGCCCGTTGAAGTGGTGGAGGCTACCTCGCTAAATATTTTTAAGACACGGGTTGATGGGTTTTTGATAAGAGAGGGGATTAAGGGTTATGGGGAGAGGGCGGGAATGTGGAACTGAGCCACGACAGATCAGCCATGATCTTATTGAATGGCGGGGCAGGCTTGAAGGGCTAGATGGCCTACTCCTGCTCCTATTTCTTACGTTCTTATGTTAGATCGATTCAAGAAGCAGGAGGAGGCCATTTGGCCCTTCCAGCCTGCTGCACCATTCATTACGATCATGGCTGATCATCAAATCCAATATCCTGATCCCCCCTCCCCCCCATATCCCTCGATCCCTTTCGCCCCAAGAGTGAAATCTAATTTCTTCCTGAAATCTCACAGCGTTTTCTCCTCAGCTACTTTCTGTGGGAGTGAATTCCACACATTCCCCACCCTCTGGGTGAAGAAATTTCTCCTCCCCTCAGTTCTAAAAGGTTTACCCCTTATCCTCAAACTCTGACCCCTAGTTCTGGACTCTCCCCACCATCAGGAACATTCTTCCTGAATCTACCCTGTTGAACCCTGCAGCCGATATTCCCTCTCCCTCTCTCTCTGGCTCTCCCACCCAAAGTCAAACCCACAGGGCAATGACAGACTGGGATTTTCAACGCAGACCCAGGTTAGCAAGTTCCAACATCACATCAGTGTCTCGAAACCCGGATCATACACTCCTGGCTCACTCAGGACTGAGGGAGTGCCGCACTGTCAGAGGGTCAGTACTGAGGGAGCGCCGCACTGTCAGAGGGTCAGTGCTGAGGGAGCGCCGCACTGTCAGAGGGTCAGTGCTGAGGGAGCGCCGCACTGTCAGAGGGTCAGTGCTGAGGGAGTGCCGCACTGTCAGAGGGTCAGTGCTGAGGGAGCGCTGCACTGTCAGAGGGTCAGTGCTGAGGGAGTGCCGCACTGTAAGAGGGTCAGTGCTGAGGGAGCGCCGCACTGTAAGAGGGTCAGTGCTGAGGGAGCGCCGCACTGTCAGAGGGTCAGTGCTGAGGGAGTGCCGCACTGTCAGAGGGTCAGTACTGAGGGAGCGCCGCACTGTCAGAGGGTCAGTGCTGAGGGAGCGCCGCACTGTCAGAGGGTCAGTGCTGAGGGAGCGCCGCACTGTCAGAGGGTCAGTGCTGAGGGAGTGCCGCACTGTCAGAGGGTCAGTGCTGAGGGAGCGCCGCACTGTCAGAGGGTCAGTGCTGAGGGAGTGCCGCACTGTAAGAGGGTCAGTGCTGAGGGAGCGCCGCACTGTAAGAGGGTCAGTGCTGAGGGAGCGCCGCACTGTCAGAGGGTCAGTGCTGAGGGAGTGCCGCACTGTCAGAGGGTCAGTACTGAGGGAGCGCCGCACTGTCAGAGGGTCAGTGCTGAGGGAGCGCCGCACTGTCAGAGGGTCAGTGCTGAGGGAGCGCCGCACTGTCAGAGGGTCAGTGCTGAGGGAGTGCCGCACTGTCAGAGGGTCAGTGCTGAGGGAGTGCCGCACTGTAAGAGGGTCAGTGCTGAGGGAGCGCCGCACTGTCAGAGGGTCAGTGCTGAGGGAGTGCCGCACTGTAAGAGGGTCAGTGCTGAGGGAGCGCCGCACTGTAAGAGGGTCAGTGCTGAGGGAGCGCCGCACTGTCAGAGGGTCAGTGCTGAGGGAGCGCCGCACTGCCAGAGGGTCAGTGCTGAGGGAGTGCCGCACTGTAAGAGGGTCAGTGCTGAGGGAGCGCCGCACTGTCAGTGGGTCAGTGCTGAGGGAGTGCCGCACTGTCAGTGGGTCAGTGCTGAGGGAGTGCCGCACTGTCAGAGGGTCGGTGCTGAGGGAGCGCCGCACTGTCAGAGGGTCAGTGCTGAGGGAGCGCCGCACTGTCAGAGGGTCAGTGCTGAGGGAGTGCTGCACTGTCAGAGGGTCAGTGCTGAGGGAGCGCCGCACTGTCAGAGGGTCAGTGCTGAGGGAGTGCCGCACTGTCAGAGGGTCAGTACTGAGGGAGTGCCGCACTGTCAGAGGGTCAGTGCTGAGGGAGTGCCGCACTGTCAGAGGGTCAGTGCTGAGGGAGTGCCGCACTGTCAGAGGGTCAGTGCTGAGGGAGTGCCGCACTGTCAGAGGGTCAGTGCTGAGGGAGTCCCGCACTGTCAGAGGGTCAGTGCTGAGGGAGTGCCGCACTGTCAGTGTGGGATCTCTCTGTGATCTGCTGCTGTTAATGATCCGCTGAGCGTTGCTATAGTAACTGATCCCAGCAGTGTTGACTCAGCTCGTTTGTCGCTATGGAAACATTTCCCAGAGGATTTTTCCTGCCGCAGCAGCTGCTCCGGAATATTCCGGGTTTGGAATTGGGTGCGGGAGCTGGGAAACAGTCGGAGTGTTGGAGTCTGCGTCCCATCAATCACCGTCCCTCTGCATCGCAACCTGGAACCCCAACCCCGCAATAAGGACATTCCAACCCTCTGTGTGTAATCTTACAGCACACACTGTAATACACACCCTGTATACACACCCTGTATTACAGCACACACTGTAATACACACCCTGTATACACACCCTGTAATACAGCACACACTGTAATACACACCCTGTATACACACCCTGTAATACAGCACACACTGTAATACACACCCTGTATACACACCCTGTAATACAGCACACACTGTCATACACACCCTGTATTACAGCACACACTGTAATACACACCCTGTAATACAGCACATACTGTAATACACACCCTGTAATACACACCCTGTATTACAGCACACACTGTCATACACACCCTGTATTACAGCACACACTGTAATACAGCACACACTGTAATACACACCCTGTATTACAGCACACACTGTAATACACACACCATTTAACAGCACACACTGTCATACACACCCTTTATGACAGCACGCACTGTAGTACACACCCTGTAATACAACACACACTGTAATACACACCCTGTAATACAGCACACACTGTAATACATACCCTGTATTACAGCACACACTGTAATACACACCCTGTAATACAGCACACTCTGTAATACACACCCTGTATTACAGCACACACTGTAATACACACCCTGTATTACAGCACACACTGTAATACACACCCTGTATTACAGCACACACTGTAATACACACCCTGTAATACAGCACACACTGTAATACACACCCTGTATTACAGCACACACTGTAATACACACCCTGTATTACAGCACACACTGTAATACACACCCTGTATTACAGCACACACTGTAATACACACCCTGTATTACAGCACACACTGTAATACACACCCTGTATTACAGCACACACTGTAATACACACCCTGTATTACAGCACACACTGTCATACACACCCTTTGTTTAAAAAGGGCTGCAGGGAAAAGTCTGGGAACTACAGGCCAGTGAGCCTCACATCTGTGGTGGGTAAATTGTTGGAAGGTATTTTGAGAGACAGGATCTACAGGCATTTAGAGACACAAGGACTGATTAGGGACAGTCAGCATGGCTTTGTGAGTGGAAAATCATGTCTCACAAATTTAATGGAGTTTTTTGAAGGGGTAACCAAGAAGGTAGATGAGGGCAGTGCAGTTAATGTTGTCTACATGGACTTTAGCAAGGCCTTTGACAAGGTACCGCATGGTAGGTTGTTGCATAAGGTTAAATCTCACGGGATCCAGGGTGAGGGATCTAAATGGAGACAAAATTGGCTTCTAGACAGAAGCCAGAGGATGGTTGTAGAGAGTTGTTTTTTGAACTGGAGGCCTGTGACCAGCCTCAGGGATCAGTGCTGGGCCCACTGTTATTTGTCATTTATATTAATGATTTGGATGAGAATATAGGAGACAGGGTTAGTAAGTTTGTAGATGACACCAAGATTGGTGGCATAGTGGACAGTGAAGAAAGTTATCTCCAATTGCAACAGGATCTTGATCAATTGGGCCAGTGGGCTGACGAATGGCAGATGGAGTTTAATTTAGATAAATGCGAGGTGATGCATTTTGGTCGATTGAACCAGGGCAGGACTTACTCAGTTAATGGTAGGGTGTTGGGGGGAGTTACAGAACAAAGAGATCTAGGGGTACAGGATCATAGCTCCTTGAAAGTGGGGTCACAGGTGGACAGAGTGGTGAAGAAGGCATTCGGCATGCTTGGTTTCATCGGTCAGAACATTGAATACAGGAGTTGGGACGTCTTGTTGAAGTTGTACAAGACACTGGTAAGGCCACACTTGGAATACTGTGTACAGTTCTGGTCACCCTATTATAGAAAGGATATTATTAAACTAGAAAGAGTGCAGGAAAGATTTACTAGGATGTTACCGGGACTTGATGGATTGAGTTATAAGGAGAGGCTGGATAGACTGGGACTTTTTTCTCTGGAGTGTAGGAGGCTGAGGGGTGATCTTATAGAGGTCTATAAAATAATGAGGGGCACAGATCAGCGAGATAGTCAATATCTTTTCCCAAAGGTAGGGGAGTCTAAAACTAGAGGGCAGAGGTTTAAGGTGAGAGGGGAGAGATACAAAAGGGTCCAGAGGGTGGTGAGTGTCTGGAACGAGCTGCCAGAGGCAGTAGTAGAGGCGGGTACAATTTTATCTTTTATAAAGCGTTTCGATAGTTACATGGGTACGGTGGGTATAGAGGGATATGGGGCAAATATGGGCAATTGGGATTAGCTTAGGGGTTTAACAAAAAGGGCGGCAAGGAGAAGTTGGGCCGAAGGGCCTGTTTCCGTGCTGTAAACCTCCATGGTTGTACGCCACCCCCTCCCCCTTCCCAGCCTCTCCCTCATCCTCCCCATCACCTTCCCACTCCCCCTCCCCGACCCTCATCCTCCCTCTCCTTTCCCCCTCACCACCTCCCACCCTCCCCTCCCTGTCCCTCCGCCCCCCACCCTCCCCTCCCTGTCCCTCCGCCCCCCACCCTCCCCTCCCTGTCCCTCCGCCCCCCACCCTCCCCTCCCTGTCCCTCCGCCCCCCACCCTCCCCTCCCTCTCCCTCCACCCCCTCACCCTCCCCTCCCTGTCCCTCCTCCCTCACCCTCCCCTCCCTGTTCCTCCCCCCTCATTATCCCTGTCCCCTCACCTCACCCTCCCCTCACAACCCTCTGCCCTCACCCTCCCTCACTCCCCTCCCCCTGCCCCTCCCTCACTCCCTCCCCTCTCTCTCCCCCAACCTCTCACCATTGGGTGACACAGGACGATAGTGTACCCCTCAGAAAATATGGTTATTGAGGGAAACACAGAGAGAGAGAGAGGGGGGGGGGCAGGGACACAGCTGGTGTGTGAGGGGGTGCTGTGTGTATTGGCTGAGCTGCTGCTCCCAGTCTGACTCTGTCCCTGTTGGGGTTTGTGGTGAAGGGGTTCAGTTTCAGACGGGGCTTTCTCGACGTCTGAGTCACCACCCAAAACCGAGTCAGTGTGAGACTCGAGTACCCCACCCAGCCGCTGACACACCCATGGGTGCAGGCCTGCACAGCGCGAGGGAGGAGGGCAGTGAGGGGATGGGGGGTGGAGTGAGGGGGAGGGGGGGCAGTGAGGGGATGGGGGGTGGGGGGGTCGTGAGGGGGACGGGGAGGGGAGGAGTGAGGGGGACGGGGGGGGGGGAGTGAGGGGATGGGGGGAGTGAGGGGGACGTGGAGGGGGGGGAGTGACGGGGAGGGGGGGAGTGAGGGGGACGGGGGGGAGTGAGGGGATGGGGGGTGGGGGGGTCGTGAGGGGGACGGGGAGGGGAGGAGTGAGGGGGACGGGGAGGGGGGGAGTGAGGGGGAGGGGGGGAGTGAGGGGGACGGGGAGGGGGGGAGTGAGGGGGACGGGGAGGGGGGGGAGTGAGGGGATGGTGGGAGTGAGGGGGACGGGGAGGGGGGGAGTGACGGGGAGGGGGGGAGTGAGGGGGACGGGGGGGAGTGAGGGGATGGGGGGTGGGGGACGTAGTGAGGGGGACGGGGAGGGGAGGAGTGAAGGGGACGGGGAGGGGGGATTGAGGGGGTTGGGAGGGGGAGGGGGAGTGAGAGGGATGGGGAGGGGGGTGTGGGAGAGGGGTGTGTAAGGCAGAGAGGAGGAGTGAGGGAGTGGGGGGCGAGTGAGAGAGGGGGGTGTGAAGATAATGGGGAGGGGGAGGGAGAGGGGGTAGTGAGGGAGGGGGGACTGAGGGCGAAGGCAAATGGGGGTAGAGGAGAAGTGAGGGAGAGGGGGATGGGGGAAAGGGGGAGTGAGGGAGTAGGGGAGAGAGTGGGAATGAGGGAGAGGGGGATGGGGGGAGGGTGATGGACGGGGGAGGGAGGGCAATGGGGGAGAGGGTAGGGGGCAAAGGGGGGGGGAACAGGGCGATGGGGGAAGGGGTGAACTGGGGGAGGGGGATTGAAATATAATGCCTTCCGTTCCCTGGTCAGGCCCTTGCATCCAATGGCGATTCCGGAGTTCGAATGGCAGAACCACAGGTCGCGATGTTCTGTGGGAAACTCAACATGTTCATGGATATCCAGAGCGGGAAATGGGAGCCGGATCCATCTGGAACTCAGAGCTGCCTCGGAACAAAGGATGAAATACTCACCTACTGTACAAAGGTACCCAATTCCCTACAACGTATCTAACCCCGTGCTGTACCTGTCCTGGGAGTGTTTGATGGGGACAGTGTAGAGGGAGCTTTACTCTGTATCTAACCCCGTGCTGTACCTGTCCTGGGAGTGTTTGATGGGGGGACAGTGTAGAGGGAGCTTTACTCTGTATCTAACCCCGTGCTGTACCTGTCCTGGGAGTGTTTGATGGGGGGTCAGTGTAGAGGGAGCTTTACTCTGTATCTAACCCCGTGCTGTACCTGTCCTGGGAGTGTTTGATGGGGGGACAGTGTAGAGGGAGCTTTACTCTGTATCTAACCCCATGCTGTACCTGTCCTGGGAGTGTTTGATGGGGACAGTGTAGAGGGAGCTTTACTCTGTATCTAACCCCGTGCTGTACCTGTCCTGGGAGTGTTTGATGGGGGGACAGTGTAGAGGGAGCTTTACTCTGTATCTAACCCCGTGCTGTACCTGTCCTGGGAGTGTTTGATGGGGGACAGTGTAGAGGGAGCTTTACTCTGTATCTAACCCTGTGCTGTACCTGTCCTGGGAGTGTTTGATGGGGACAGTGTAGAGGGAGCTTTACTCTGTATCTAACCCCGTGCTGTACCTGTCCTGGGAGTGTTTGATGGGGACAGTGTAGAGGGAACTTTACTCTGTATCTAACCCCGTGCTGTCCCTGTCCTGGGAGTGTTTGATGGGGGGACAGTGTAGAGGGAGCTTTACTCTGTATCTAACCCCGTGCTGTACCTGTCCTGGGAGTGTTTGATGGGGGACAGTGTAGAGGGAGCTTTACTCTGTATCTAACCCCGTGCTGTACCTGTCCTGGGAGTGTTTGATGGGGGGTCAGTGTAGAGGGAGCTTTACTCTGTATCTAACCCCGTGCTGTACCTGTCCTGGGAGTGTTTGATGGGGGGACAGTGTAGAGGGAGCTTTACTCTGTATCTAACCCCATGCTGTACCTGTCCTGGGAGTGTTTGATGGGGACAGTGTAGAGGGAGCTTTACTCTGTATCTAACCCCGTGCTGTACCTGTCCTGGGAGTGTTTGATGGGGGACAGTGTAGAGGGAGCTTTACTCTGTATCTAACCCCGTGCTGTCCCTGTCCTGGGAGTGTTTGATGGGGACAGTGTAGAGGGAGCTTTACTCTGTATCTAACCCCGTGCTGTCCCTGTCCTGGGAGTGTTTGATGGGGACAGTATAGATTTGATTTGATTTATTATTGTCACATGTATTGGGATACAGTGAAAAGTATTGTTTCTTGCACACTATACAAAGCATACCATTCATAGAGAAGGAAAGGAGAGGGTGCAGAATGTAGTGTTACAGTCACAGCGAGGGTGTAGAGAAAGATCAGCTTAATGCGAGGTAGGTCCATTCAAAAGTCTGACAGCAGCAGGGAAGAAGCTGTTCTCGAGTCAGTTGGTACAGGACCTCAGACTCTTGTATCTTTCTCCTGATGGAAGAAGGTGGAAGAGAGAATGTCCGGAGTGTGTGGGATCCTTAATTATACCGGCTGCTTTTCCCCAAGACAGCGGGAAGTGTAGACAGAGTCAATGGATGGGAGGCTGGTTTGTGTGATGGGTTGGGCTACATTCACCACCTTTTGTATTTCCTTGCGGTCTTGGGCAGAGCAGGAATCTCTCTCTGAACTGAGTTGTCTCTTTGCAGGTTTACCCTGAGCTGCAAGTGACGGGAGTGATGGAATCCAGTCAGCCAGTCAAAATTGAGAATTGGTGCAAGAAAGGAAAGAGGAGATGCAATGGGCACATCCACATTGTTGTCCCATTCCGGTGTCTCGGTGAGTGGGAACCTGTACCCCAGTGAGAGTCAGTGTGTGTGGGACCCGTACCCCAGTGAGAGTCAGTGTGTGTGGGACCCGTACCCCAGTGAGAGTCAGTGTGTGTGGGACCCGTACCCCAGTGAGAGTCAGTGTGTGTGGGACCCGTACCCCAGTGAGAGTCAGTGTGTGTGGGACCCGTACCCCAGTGCGAGTCAGTGTGTGTGGGACCCGTACCCCAGTGAGAGTCAGTGTGTGTGGGACCCGTACCCCAGTGAGAGTCAGTGTGTGTGGGACCCGTACCCCAGTGAGAGTCAGTGTGTGTGGGACCCGTACCCCAGTGAGAGTCAGTGTGTGTGGGACCCGTACCCCAGTGAGAGTCAGTGTGTGTGGGACCCGTACCCCAGTGAGAGTCAGTGTGTGTGGGACCCGTACTCCAGTGAGAGTCAGTGTGTGTGGGA
>NW_027650346.1:20000-22500 GCF_965287045.1 Carcharhinus amblyrhynchos
ACACAATCCCAAACCCCTTCCCGTTCACTCCCACTGTACACAATCCCAAACCCCTTCCCGTTCACTCCCACTGTACACAATCCCAAACCCCTTCCCGTTCACTCCCAGTGTACACAATCCCAAACCCCTTCCTGTTTTTTCCCACTGTACACAATCCCAATCCCCTTCCCGTTCACTCCCAGTGTACACAATCCCAAACCCCTTCCCATTCACCCCCACTGTACACAATCCCAATCCCCTTCCCATTCACTCCCACTGTACACAATCCCAATCCCCTTCCCGTTCACCCCCACTGTACAGAATCCCAATCCCCTTCCCATTCACTCCCACTGTACACAATCCCAATCCCCTTCCCGTTCACTCCCACTGTACACAATCCCAATCCCCTTCCTGTTCACCCCCACTGTACACAATCCCAATCCCCCTTCCCGTTCACTCCCACTGTACACAATCCCAATCCCCTTCCCGTTCACCCCCACTGTACACAATCCCAATCCCCCTTCCCGTTCACTCCCACTGTACACAATTCCAAATCCCCTTCCTGTTCACCCCCACTGTACACAATCCCAATCCAAACCCCTTCCCGTTCACTCCCACTGTCCACAATCCCAAACTCCATCCCATTCACTCCCACTGTACACAATCCCAATCCCCTTCCCGTTCACTCCCACTGTACACAATCCCAATCCCCTTCCCATTCACTCCCACTGTACACAATCCCAAACTCCTTCCCATTCACTCCCACTGTACACAATCCCAAACTCCTTCCCGTTCACTCCCACTGTACACAATCCCAATCCCCTTCCCATTCACTCCCACTGTACACAATCCCAGACTCCTTCCCATTCACTCCCACTGTACACAATCCCAAACTCCTTCCCGTTCACTCCCACTGTACACAATCCCAATCCCCTTCCCATTCACTCCCACTGTACACAATCCCAAACCCCTTCCCGTTCACCCCCACTGCGCACAATCCCAAACCCCTTCCCGTTCACTCCCACTGTACACAATCCCAAACTCCTTCCCATTCACTCCCACTGTACACAATCCCAAACTCCTTCCCGTTCACTCCCACTGTACACAATCCCAATCCCCTTCCCATTCACTCCCACTGTACACAATCCCAAACTCCTTCCCATTCACTCCCACTGTACACAATTCCAAACCCCTTCCCATTCACTCCCACTGTACACAATCCCAAACTCCTTCCCATTCACTCCCACTGTACACAATCCCAATCCCCTTCCCGTTCACTCCCACTGTACACAATCCCAATCCCCTTCCCGTTCACTCCCACTGTGATTGGTTGAACAGTAGGGATGGTGATTGGCTGATGGGATCACGGTGATGGTGATTGGCTACAGTGGAAGGTTTTGGGAATACGGAGCATGTGATTGGACGCGATGAGGTGGTGGTGTTTTTTGGGGTGAAAGCAGGTTGTTGATTGGCTGCTGGTCTTTCAGCCACGCCCCCTGCCCGGCCCACCGACGGAGTGGACGTTTATTTTGAGAATCCGACGGAGGAAGATGAACACGCCCACTTCATCCGAGCCAAGATGGAGCTGGAGGAGCGCAGGATGAACCGTATCAACGAGGTAGGACCCGGCCTCCCTCCCCAGGGAGATCCCACACGGCCTCCCTCCCCAGGGAGATCCCACACGGCCCCTCCCCAGGGAGATCCCACACGGCCTCCCTCCCCAGGGAGATCCCACACGGCCCCTCCCCAGGGAGATCCCACACGGCCCCTCCCCAGGGAGATCCCACACGGCCCCACCCCAGGGAGATCCCACACGGCCCCTCCCCAGGGAGATCCCACACGGCCGCCCTCCCCAGGGAGATCCCACACGGCCGCCCTCCCCAGGGAGATCCCACACGGCCGCCCTCCCCAGGGAGATCCCACACGGCCCCTCCCCAGGGAGATCCCACATGGCCGCCCTCCCCAGGGAGATCCCACATGGCCGCCCTCCCCAGGGAGATCCCACACGCAGCGACACTCATCCTCACACACACACTGACACTGACCCTCACACACACACTAACACTGACCCTCACACACACACTGACACTGACCCTCACACTGACAGTGACCCTCTGACATTGCGATGAGTATTATGGGATGTTGATTCTATGTTGTTGTTGTCTAGGTGATGCGCGAATGGGCTGCCGCGGATCATCGAGCGAAGAATGCACCAAACACCGATAGGATGGCCCTGAATAAGGTTCATATCGATTCACAGAGACAGAGAACATTGTGCATTTGGGGTCTGTGTGTGTACCCGTGTCTGGGGGCCGTGTACCTGTGTCTGGGGGCCGCGTACCCGTGTCTGGGGGCCGCGTACCCGTGTCTGGGGGCCGCGTACCCGTGTCTGGGGGCCGCGTACCCGTGTCTGGGGGCCGCGTACCCGTGTCTGGGGGCCGCGTACCCGTGTCTGGGGGCCGCGTACCCGTGTCTGGGGGCCGTGTACCCGTGTCTGGGGGCCGGGTACCCGTGTCTGGGG
>NW_027650346.1:27500-90000 GCF_965287045.1 Carcharhinus amblyrhynchos
TTGCAGTGTTAATATAAGACTACTTGTGACACTAATTAATAAACTTTACTTATACTTTAAGCATACCGTTCATAGGAAAGGAGAGGGTGCAGAATGTAGTGTTACAGTCACAGTGAGGGTGTAGAGAAAGATCAGATTAATGTGAGGTCGGTTCATTCAAAAGTCTGACAGCAGCAGGGAAGAAGCTGTTCTTGAGTCGGACGGTACGGGACCTCAGACTTTTGCATCTTTGTCCCGATGGAAGAAGGTGGGAGAGAGAATGTTCAGGGTGCGTGGGGGGGGGTCCTTAACTATCCCGGCTGCTTTTCCCCAAGGCAGCGGGAAGTGTAGACAGAGTCAGTGGATGGGAGGCTGGTTTGCGTGATGGATTGGGGCTACATTCACCACCCTTTTGTAGTTCCTTGTGGTCTTGGGCAGAGCAGGAGCCCAGACCAAGCTGTGATTGAAAATCAGAGATTAAAGCTGACACAAACACTTCAAATCACAGAAAATTGACTCAGGGTAGACGAGGGTAGTGCAGGCGATGTAGTTTATGTAGGATTTCAGCAAGGGTCCCACACAGGATACTGGGTAATCTGATAAAGTGAGTCCAAATTGGACCCACAATTGGAGACAGAATGTTTTAAAGTCATATTATTTGTGTCTCAAATAGGCTTACATTAACAGTGCAATGAAGTTACTGTGAAAATCCCTGAGTCACCACATTCTAACACCTTTTGGGGTTACACAGAGGGAGAATATAGCCAATCCACCCTAACCAGCACATCTTTCCGACTGTGGGATCAGCTGTGATCTTAATGAATGGAGGGGCCGAATGGCCTCCTCCTGTTCCTGTTTCTGTTCTGAGGCTGCAGTCGCTGTGCGGAGTCTCCCGGGGTTCGCCACCCTCGCTCTCCCGGGGTCCGCCGCCCTCGCTCTCCCGGGGTCCGCCGCCCTCGCTCTCCCGGGGTCCGCCGCCCTCGCTCTCCCGGGGTCCGCCGCCCTCGCTCTCCCGGGGTCCGCCACCCTCGCTCTCCCGGGGTTCGCCACCCTCGCTGTCCCGGGGTTCGCCACCCTCGCTCTCCCGGGGTCCGCCACCCTCGCTCTCCCGGGGTTCGCCACCCTCGCTCTCCCGGGGTCCGCCACCCTCGCTCTCCCGGGGTTCGCCACCCTCGCTCTCCCGGGGTTCGCCACCCTCGCTCTCCCGGGGTTCGCCACCCTCGCTCTCCCGGGGTTCGCCACCCTCGCTCTCCCGGGGTCCGCCACCCTCGCTCTCCCGGGGTTCGCCACCCTCGCTCTCCCGGGGTCCGCCACCCTCGCTCTCCCGGGGTCCGCCACCCTCGCTCTCCCGGGGTTCGCCACCCTCGCTCTCCCGGGGTCCGCCACCCTCGCTCTCCCGGGGTCCGCCACCCTCGCTCTCCCAGGGTTCGCCACCCTCGCTCTCTCAGCCTCTCACTCTCTCTGTTTCCCTCCAATCAGAGGAACTCCTGAAAGCCGATAGGTTGGACACCAATGAGTTGCTTCACTCGATCTCCGAGGTTGCCTTCACCGATGACGGGGTGGTGGAGGTTATGGGGATCACTCCTCCCACCAACACCGTGCAGCAGCTACACAGCTCCGAGGGTGAGTCCCCCTGCGCGGGAGGGGCGCTGCCGGGCCGAGGGTGGGTTAAACCCCCAGTTACCCCCCCAACACACCCAACCACAACTCCCCCTCCCCCCTACTCCCCCTCAACTCCCCCTCCCCCAACTCCCCCCAATCCCCCCGACCCCAACTCCCCCCAAACCCAAACTTCCCCAGTCCCAAATATCCCCATCCTAAAGCTCCGCAATCCCCCCAATCCCAATCCCCAATCCCAAACCTGAACCCTCATCCCAAACCCTGAACCCTCAATCTCCCAACAACCCCCCCAATCCCAAACCCTGAACCCTCAATCCCCCAACAACCCCCCAATCCCAAACCCTGAACCCTCAATCCCCCAATCCCAAACCCCCACCCCCAATCCCCCAACACCCCCCAATCCAAACCCCCACCCCCCAATCCCCAACACCCCCCCAATCCCAAACCCCCACCCCCCAATCCCAAACCTTGGACCCTCAATCCCCCAACCCCTCCCCCCCCTCCAATTCCAAACCCTGACCCCTGAATGGATGATACCGGAATAGTGTCGGTTCGATGGGCTTTTGATTGGTTTCACAGATTGGCGCAACATCGAGGGCCGAAGGGTCTGTACTGCGCTGTAATGTTCAATGTTCTATGTTGAATCCCAAACCCCCCCCCCAATCCCAAATTCCCCCCAGCCCCCCCATTCCCAACCCCCCCCGCCCCCAAAACCCCGCTGTCTACCAGTGCTGAGGAGCTCCAGCCCAGAGTCCCCACTTCCCGGGAGCCCGGGAAGGGGGGGGGGGGGGGGGGATGGAATGGAGCTTATAACCCTGGGGGAGGGGGAGGGGGAGGGGGAGGGGCTGAAGGGGTGATTTCCAGCTGTGAAGCTGCTGTGGAGGAATAGTCTGCTCCAGTTTCAATTCCAGGGAATGGACACAGAACTCCCCCTCCCCCCTCCCTCGCTCCCCCCACCCCCCTCGCTCCCCCCTGGCCACCCCCCCTCGCTCCCCCTGGCCCCCCCCCCCCCCCCCCCCCCTCGCTCCCCTGGTCCCCCCTCATTCCTCTGGTCCCCCTCGTTCCCCTGCCCTGCCCTCCCCTCCCCTCAACTACCCCTCCCATCCCTCCCCACCCCTCGACTACCCCTCCCACCCCTCCCCTCGACTACCCCTCCCACCCTATCTCCCTCCCTCCCAGGTTTGTCCTCCAGCTCTGGGCTTGGATCTTATGGGCTGGGGGGTGGGAGGTGTGGTGGGGGGAAGGGAGGGAGAGAGTGCCTGCGGTGGGGTCAGGGGTCACTGTTTCATGAGTTGAAGGTGTGGGATCTTCCTGTGCGTGCTTGTTCATCAGAGTTTTCACAATTTCTCTCTCTCTCTCTGTCTCTGTCTCCCTCTCTGTCTCTCTCCCTCCCTCCCTCTCTGTTTCTCTCTCTCTCCCTCTCTGTCTCTCCCTCCCTCCCTCTCTCTCTCTCTCTCTCTCTATCTCCCTCCCTCTCTATCTCCCTCCCTCTCTCTCTCCCTCCCTCTCTCCTTGCTGCGTTGGGATCTCTGTCTATGGATCTGACCCCAGAGCCTGCGCTCAATCCCAGGAAAGGTGAGACCCTCGGAGTCATGTGATTAACCTCCCCCCCCCACGCCAGCCACCCATTGGCTGCTTACTCACCCAATAGGAATTAGCTACAGACCAGCTTGATGAGGTCATTGGCAAATGGAACTGGGTTGGAGAAATGGACCAATCGCAGAGGGAGGCCATTCGGCCCATTGTGTCTGTACTGGCTCTCCAATCCAGCATGGTGACCCAGTGCCATTCCCCGGCCTTTTCCCCGTCTCCCTGCACATCGTTTCCATTCGAATCACCATCCGACTCCCTCTCGAATCCCTCGATCGATCCTGCCTCCACCACACTCCCAGACAGAACATTCCAGAACCCAGCCCCTCGCTGGCTCAGAGTTTCCCCTCACGTCACACTGGCTTCTTTACAAATCAGTTTCTATCCGTGTCCTCTCACTCCCGATGCTTCTCCGAGTGGGAACAGTTTCTCCCGATTTCCTCTGTCCAGCTCCCTTTGAACATCTGGATCTAATCTCCTCTCAGCCTCTCCTCTCTCCAAGAACAGTCCCAATCTCCCCCAATCCATCCTCATCCCTGGAATCATTCCTGTAAACCTCTCCTGCTCTCTCGCCAATGTCTCCACGTCCTTCCTATAGCGCGGCACCCAGAACTGTGCACAATATTCCCGCTGAGGTCTAACTAATGTCTTGTATAAGTTCAGCACAACCTCCTGCCTCTTGTGCTCTGTGCCCCTATTCATAAATCCCAGAATACTATCAGCATCATTAACCCCTCTCCCTCCCCCTGTCCTGCCACCGACACTGATCTCTGCACAGATCCCCCCAGCTCCCTCTGCTCCGGCCCCTTTCAGAATTTTACCCTTTATTTTATATTTTCTCTCCATGTTCTTCCTCCCAAAACGCATCACCTCACGTTAAACATTATCTGCCGCCTGTCCACCCACTCCCCCAACCTGTCTCCATCCTTTGGAAGTTCTACACAGTCCTCCTCACAGTTTACAATATTTCCAAGTTTTGTGTTATCTACAAACTTTGAAACTGTGCCCTGCGCAGCAAGAGCGAAATCATTAATATGTATCAAGAAAAGCAGGGGCCCAAATACCGATCCCTGGGGAACTCCAATACGAACCTTCCTCCAACCTGAAAAATATCCACTGGCCTTTACTTTCTGTTTCCTGTTATTCACTGATTTTCAGTCCATGTTGCTGCTGTCCCTTATATTCCATGGGCTGCAACTTTTCTCAAAAGTCTGTTGTGTGGCATTGTATTGAATGCCTTTTGGAAGTCTATGTACACTGCATCCACAGCATTACCCTCATACCCCTCTCCCTGTCAGCTCCTACAAAAAACTCCAGCAAGTTAGTGAGACATAATTTCTCCTCTAGAAATCCATGCTGGCTCTTTCCAATCCATGCACATTTTTCAATGTGATTCCTAATTCCTGAATAATTGTTTCTGGGAGTTTTCCCACCACTGATGTGAAACTGACTGCTCTGTAATTGTTGGCATCATCTTTATAATTTATTTTTAACAAGAGCATAATGTTTGCAATTCTCCAGTCCTCTGGCATCTCAGAGTCAGAGAAGACTGGAAGATTATGACCAGCGATCCTACAATTTCCATTCTCATTTCCATCAGTATCCGTGGATATATCTCAGCCGGTCCCAGGTCCCTGTCAGCATTCCGTCCTGACAATCCACCCAACACTTTGTCCTCACGACTTGAGCTATTTCGGGTGACAGAGTTGCTGAGGACAAAGTCAGATACAGGGGACACGGGTGGGGATGGGGGTGGGGGTACGCGGGACAGGGGTGGGGGTATATGGGGACAGGGGTGGGGTTACGCGGGACGGGGGTGGGGGTACGCAGGACACGGGTGGGGGTATGGGGGAGACGGGGATGGGGTTACACGGGTGGGGGTATGGGGGTGACAGGAATGGGGGTATGGGGGTATGGGGTGACAGGAGTGGGGGTATGGGGGTGACAGGAGTGGGGGAATGAGGGGGTGGGTGGGGGGCATGGGGACCAGGGTGGGGGTACGGGGGGGGGGGGGGCACGTGTTCTCAGGTTTGGTTTTGGACGCTCAGTGATTGGTCCAATGGGCTGCGATGGCTTCCTCTCTGTCCAATCAGATTGAGTGTGAGGTGCCGGATGATTGGAGGGAGGCTCATGTTGTTCCGTTGTTTAAAAAAATTTCCGGAAGAAATCCGGGAAATTACAGGCCAGTAAGTTTGACGTCGGTGGTGGGCAAGTTATTGGAAGGTGTGATAAGGGATAGGATCTACAAATATTTGGATAGACAGGGACTTATTAGGGAGAGTCAACATGGCTTTGTGTGTGGTAGGTCATATTTGACCAATCTATTAGAGATTTTCGAGGAGGTTACCAGGAAAGTGGATGAAGGGAAGGCGGTGGATGTTGTCTACCTGGATTTCAGCAAGGCCTTTGACAAGGTCCCTCATGGGAGGTTAGTTGGGAAGGTTCAGTCGCTAGGTATACATGGGGAGGTAGTAAATTGGATTAGACACTGGCTCAATGGAAGAACACAGTAAAAAGTCTGACAACACCAGGTTTTAGTCCAACCTATTTATTTGATAATATACTCACAAGCTTTCGGGCTTAGCCCCTTCGTCAGGTGAATGGAGAGTTCTGGCCTCAGACAGAGCATATAAAGCACAGACAGTTTAGAGATTACTGATTAAAATGCGAATCCCACATTTACCCACATCAATGGAAGAAGCCAGAGAGTGGTTGTGGAGGACTGCTTCTCTGAGTGGAGGCCTGTGACGAGTGGAGTGCCACAGAGATCGGTGTTGGGTCCGTTGTTGTTTGTCGTCTATATCAATGATCTGGATGATAATGTGGTAAATTGGATCAGCAAATTTGCTGATGATACAAAGATTGGAGGTGTAGTGGACAGTGAGGAAGGTTTTCAAAGCTTGCAGAGGGATTTGGACCAGCTAGAAAAATGGGCTGAAAAATGGCAAATGGAATTTAATGGAGACAAGTGTGAGGTATTACACTTTGGAAGGACAAACCAAAGTAGAACGTACAGGGTAAATGGTAGAACTCTGAAAAGTGCAGTTGAACAGAGGGATCTGGGAATACAGGTACAGAATTCCCTAAAAGTGACGTCACAGGTGGATAGGGTGGTAAAGAGTGCTTTTGGTACATTGGCCTTTATAAATCGGAGTATCGAATATAAAAGTTGGAGTGTTATGGTGAGGTTATATAAGGCATTGGTGAGGCTGAATTTAGAATATTGTGTACAGTTTTGGTCACCTAGTTACAGGAAGGATGTAAATAAGGTTGAAAGAGTGCAGAGAAGGTTCACAAGGATGTTGCTGGGACTTGAGAAGCTGAGTTACAGAGAGAGATTGAATAGGTTAGGACTTTATTCCCTGGAGAATGAGGGGAGATTTGATAGAGGTGTATAAGATTTTGATGGGTATAGATAGAGTGAATGCAAGCAGGCTTTTTCCACTGAGGCTAGGGGAGAAAAAAACCCGAGGGCGTGGGTTAAGGGTGAAAGGAGAAAAGTTTAAAGGGAATATTAGGGGGCTTCTTCACACAGAGAGTAGTGGGAGTGTGGAATGAGCTGCCGGATAAAGTGGTAAATGCGGAGTCACTTTTAACATTTAAGAAAAACTTGGACAGGTTCATGGATGAGAGGGGTGTGGAGGGATAGGGTCCAAGAGCAGGTCAGTAGGACTAGGCAGAAAAATGGTTCAGCACAGACAAGAAGGGCCAAAAGGCCTGTTTCTGAGCTGGAATGTTCTATTGCTCTGATTGGCTGATCTCCCTTTGCCAGCAGGGTCGGGATTGGTTGACTATGAGGAGGCCACCGTGACGGACAGGAGTGAGGATCAGAAATTCCTGGGAGAATACCAGGACACGGTTAGAAACCGCGTCGACCTATCCCTGTCCCCCATGTAACACCCCCTGCGCGTCCCCCTCCTCCCTCCCACTCCTCCTCCCCCTCCTCCCTCCGACTCCTCCTCCTCCCCCCTCCCCCCTCCACGTTGATGTCGGTCCCTTGACCCTGACCCTCGACTCCCTCCGCGATCCCCAATTCAGCCTTTGCTTGTTGAAGATTTGGATGGTTCACCTTTGACCTTTCTCCTTGGTGCAGGTCGATGATTCATTGGAAGTGATTTACAACAGCAAGGTCTCCTCCGAGATCCAACGGGATCAACTGGTAAGTTTGTTATCACTGTCCAGTGATCCCTGGGTTAGAGAGAGGGGGGAAATCAGCCAGGGTTCCTGCTCCTGATCACTGTCCAGTGATCCCTGGGTTAGAGAGAGGGGAAATCAGCCAGGGTTCCTGCTCCTGATCACTGTCCAGTGATCCCTGGGTTAGAGAGAGAGGGGAAATCAGCCAGGGTTCCTGCTCCTGATCACTGTCCAGTGATCCCTGGGTTAGAGAGAGAGAGAGGGGGGAGATCAGCCAGGGTTCCTGCTCCTGATCACTGTCCAGTGATCCCTGGGTTAGAGAGAGGGGGGAAATCAGCCAGGGTTCCTGCTCCTGATCACTGTCCAGTGATCCCTGGGTTAGAGAGAGAGAGAGGGGAAATCAGCCAGGGTTCCTGCTCCTGATCACTGTCCAGTGATCCCTGGGTGAGAGAGAGAGAGAGGGGAAATCAGCCAGGGTTCCTGCTCCTGATCACTGTCCAGTGATCCCTGGGTTAGAGAGAGAGAGAGGGGAAATCAGCCAGGGTTCCTGCTCCTGATCACTGTCCAGTGATCCCTGGGTTAGAGAGAGAGAGGGGAAATCAGCCAGGGTTCCTGCTCCTGATCACTGTCCAGTGTTCCCTGGGTTAGAGAGAGAGAGGGGAAATCAGCCAGGGTTCCTGCTCCTGATCACTGTCCAGTGATCCCTGGGTTAGAGAGAGAGAGAGAGGGGAAATCAGCCAGGGTTCCTGCTCCTGATCACTGTCCAGTGATCCCTGGGTTAGAGAGAGAGAGAGGGGAAAACAGCCAGGGTTCCTGCTCCTGATCACTGTCCAGTGATCCCTGGGTTAGAGAGAGAGAGGGGAAATCAGCCAGGGTTCCTGCTCCTGATCACTGTCCAGTGATCCCTGGGTTAGAGAGAGAGGGGGGAAATCAGCCAGGGTTCCTGCTCCTGATCACTGTCCAGTGATCCCTGGGTTAGAGAGAGAGGGGGGAAATCAGCCAGGGTTCCTGTTCTCACTGCTCTGATTTTCTCTGTTCTGTTGACAGGAACCTGATGCGAAAGTAACTCTGAATAAAGGAACTCTGATTGGCCTCCTCGTCATTGCTGTTGCCATAGCGATGATCGTGGTCCTATCCCTGTTAATGGTTCGTCGAAAACCCTACGGAACCATCAGCCATGGAATTGTGGAGGTTAGAGACCCAACCCCTTCCCGTTCACTCCCACTGTACACAATCCCAATCCCAAACCCCTTCCCGTTCACTCCCACTGTACATAATCCCAATCCCAAACCCCTTCCTGTTCACTCCCACTGTACACAATCCCAATCCCCTTCCCATTCACTCCCACTGTACATAATCCCAATCCCAAACCCCTTCCTCTTCACTCCCACTGTACATAATCCCAATCCCAAACCCCTTCCTCTTCACTCCCACTGTACACAATCCCAAACCCCTTCCCGTTCACTCCCACTGTACACAATCCCAATCCCAAATCCCTTCCCGTTCACTCCCACTGTACACAATCCCAATCCCAAACGCCTTCCCGTTCACTCCCACTGTACACAATCCCAATCCCAAACCCCTTCCCGTTCACTCCCACTGCACACAATCCCAATCCCAAACCCCTTCCCGTTCACTCCCACTGTACACAATCCCAATCCTCTTCCCGTTCACTCCCACTGCACACAATCCCAAAGTTATCTCCAATTGCAACAGGATCTTGATCAATTGGGCCAGTGGGCTGACGAATGGCAGATGGAGTTTAATTTAGATAAATGTGAGGTGATGCACTTTGGTCGATTGAACCAGGGCAGGACTTACTCAGTTAATGGTAGGGCGTTGGGGAGAGTTACAGAACAAAGAGATCTCGGGGTACAGGTTCATAGCTCCTTGAAAGTGGAGTCACAGGTGGACAGAGTGGTGAAGAAGGCATTCGGCATGCTTGGTTTCATCGGTCAGAACATTGAATACAGGAGTTGGGACGTCTTGTTGAAGTTGTACAAGACATTGGTAAGGCCACCCTTGGGATACTGTGTACAGTTCTGGTCACCCTATTATAGAAAGGATATTATTAAACTAGAAAGAGTGCAGAAAAGATTTACTAGGATGTTACTGGGACTTGATGGATTGAGTTATAAGGAGAGGCTGGATAGACTGGGACTTTTTTCTCTGGAGTGTAGGAGGCTGAGGGGTGATCTTATAGAGGTCTATAAAATAATGAGGGGCACAGATCAGCTAGATAGTCAATATCTTTTCCCAAAGGTAGGGGAGTCTAAAACTAGGAGGGCAGAGGTTTAAGGTGAGGGGAGAGATACAAAAGGGTCCAGAGGGGCAATTTTTTCACCCAGAGGGTGGTGAGTGTCTGGAACGAGCTGCCAGAGGCAGTAGTGGGTGCGGGTACAATTTTATCTTTTAAAAAGCATTTAGACAGTTACATGGGTACGATGGGTATAGAGGGATATGGGGCAAATACGGGCAATTGGGATTAGTTTAGGGGTTTAAAAAAAGGGTAACATGGAGAAGTTGGGCCGAAGGGCCTGTTTCCGTGCTGTAAACCTCTCTGTCTCAGTGACAATCCCAATGGATTCGATGTGATGGTTACCTGATGTACTGACCACCTATTTCCTGATTGTTTCCCCGCAGGTTGACCCTATGCTGACCCCCGAGGAGAGGCAGTTGAACAAGATGCAGAATCACGGATATGAGAATCCCACCTACAAATTCTTCGAGCAGCTTCACAACTGATGGCTGTGGGGGGGCATGGGGACGGCTGGGGGGGGCACGGGGACGGCTGGGGGGGGCACGGGGGCATGGGGATGTGGCATGGTAGGGCACGGGGGGAAGGGAATTGGGTCGGGTATGGGAGGGAGTTGGCATTGCACCATTGACATGGACGCCTGTTGGCTACCCAGATCATGTGGGGTTGGGGGGGGTGGGTGGACAGAGAGGGGAGAAGGGTGGGGGGTGGGGAGAGGGGGGTGGGGGGTGGGGAGAAGGGTGGGGGGTGGGGGGTTGGGTTTCCTCGACATGAATGTTAAAGGGGGGAGTGTTTGATGCTCTGGATGGTGTTTGGGATCTACGGCCAGTCCTGGTCTCTTTCCGGTTTGAGTTGAAGAGGAGGCGATAGGCCGGTGAACCCTGCATGGATTAATCCCCCAATCCCATCATCCTGACTCCAGAGCAGCACCCAGAACCCCCTCCCCAATCTCAGCTTCCCTCATCAATCTGCCCCTCCCTACCCAGCCCCCACCCCTCCAAATCTCCTCCCTGACTGCGGGGGGGGGGGGGGCGGTGAGTTCGTTCCCCACCCTCCTCTCGCCCTCCTCTCTGAACTCCACCGAGCCATCTTCCTGTTCACTCCCACTGTACACAATCCCAATCCCAAACCCCTTCCCGTTCACTCCCACTGTACACAATCCCAATCCCAAACCCCTTCCCGTTCACTCCCACTGTACACAATCCCAATCCCAAACCCCTTCCCGTTCACTCCCACTGTACACAATCCCAATCCCCTTCCCGTTCACTCCCACTGTCCACAATCCCAATGGACCCAAACCCCTTCCCGTTCACTCCCACTGTACACAATCCCAATCCCAAACCCCTTCCCATTCACTCCCACTGTACACAATCCCAAACCCCTTCCCATTCACTCCCATTGTACACAATCCCAATCCCCTTCCCGTTCACTCCCACTGTCCACAATCCCAATGGACCCAAACCCCTTCCCGTTCACTCCCACTGTACACAATCCCAATCCCAAACCCCTTCCCGTTCACTCCCACTGTACACAATCCCAATCCCAAACCCCTTCCCATTCACTCCCACTGTACACAATCCCAATCCTAAACCCCTTCCCATTCACTCCCACTGTACACAATCCCAAACCCCTTCCCATTCACTCCCACTGTACACAATCCCAAACCCCTTCCCATTCACTCCCACTGTACACAATCCCAATCCCCTTCCCGTTCACTCCCACTGTACACAATCCCAATCCCAAACCCCTTCCCATTCACTCCCACTGTACACAATCCCAATCCCAAACCCCTTCCCATTCACTCCCACTGTACACAATCCCAATCCCCTTCCCATTCACTCCCACTGTACACAATCCCAATCCCCTTCCCGTTCACTCCCACTGTACACAATCCCAATCCCAAACCCCTTCCCATTCACTCCCACTGTACACAATCCCAATCCCAATCCCCTTCCCGTTCACTCCCACTGTACACAATCCCAATCCCAAACCCCTTCCCATTCACTCCCACTGTACACAATCCCAATCCCAAACCCCTTCCCGTTCACTCCCACTGTACACAATCCCAATCCCAAACCCCTTTTCATTCACTCCCACTGTACACAATCCCAATCCCAAACCCCTTCCCATTCACTCCCACTGTTCACAATCCCAATCCCCTTCCCGTTCACTCCCACTGTACACAATCCCAATCCCAAACCCCTTTTCATTCACTCCCACTGTACACAATCCCAATCCCAAACCCCTTCCCGTTCACTCCCACTGTACACAATCCCAAACCCCTTCCCATTCACTCCCACTGTACACAATCCCAATCCCCTTCCCGTTCACTCCCACTGTACACAATCCCAATCCCCTTCCCGTTCACTCCCACTGCACACAATCCCAATCCCCTTCCCGTTCACTCCCACTGTACACAATCCCAATCCCAAACCCCTTCCCATTCACTCCCACTGTACACAATCCCAAACCCCTTCCCGTTCACTCCCACTGTACACAATCCCAATCCCCTTCCCGTTCACTCCCACTGTACACAATCCCAATCCCCTTCCCGTTCATTGCCATCTGCCTGTCTATTGGGGTGTGTGGAGGGCTGTTTTGGGGAGTGTTGCTGGGCTGGGTGGGGGGTTTGCTGGAGAGGGTGGGGGTTTGCTGGAGAGGGTGGGGGTTTGCTGGAGAGGGTGGGGGTTTGCTGGAGAGGGTGGGGGTTTGCTGGGCTGGGTGGGGGTTGCTGGGGTACAATGGTTTGGGTGGGGGGGTGGGGGGAGGTCAGGGTGGATTGCAGGGGAGGCCATGCTCCCTGTCTCACTTCCTGATCGGTCACCACAGACCCTCCCCGACCCCCCTTACTCTCGGTGTGGGGGGGGGGGGGTCACTGTTACAAAAGGTGTGGGTGGGGGGGTGGGGTCGACTGATCTTCCGGCCCCTCCCCTGAACCTTTCACCTCGGGTCGGGGGGGGTGTGGTCTGGAGTCGGAAAGGGGTTGGGTGAGTGAGGATCCCCGCTCATTCCGGGGGGGGGCGGATTTGGGGTCAGCAGGTCAGACAGGCGTTAACCCTTAACCTTTGGGGGCCTGGCCGTGAGCTCCCCACCCCACCCCAGGGAGAGTGATTCGCTGCGGTGATTGGAGAGTGACCAGGGTTGGCCGTGGGGTTGGGATTGGGACCGGGATGGTGGGAAATGTTCCTGATTTTCTGCATTGCTATTTAATGTCCGATGATTCCATGAGGATGTTTTGGTTGTGTCGATGTGTTTATGACGAGTCCACTCCGAGGTTTGGGAGAACGTTTATTCTAACAGAATTCCCTAACATGTAAACCGATTGGTCATCTCAATGTGCATCACTGATTGGCTTTTATCTGAGACGCAACGCGGTGCTGGGATTAAGACTGACCAATAGGACAATGGATACATCCGCGTCCGTCATTCCCCCCAACACGGTGACGGGACCGGGGGGGGGGAGGTCTGTGACTCCCCCCACACTGAATCAATGTATATTAGTGTGGGTTATTTGAAGGGAGTCCATTCTGCCCCTCTGTAATACTAACCCTGTTGTGATGTGGGGTTTTCCAGGTTCCTATTGGGTGAAGAATTGCGTCCGCTGGGATCGACATTCCCGGTGTGTAACGGGAAAGCATGTTTGCTTTGAGGGGGAGTGGGGTCTGTCTGACTCCAGCCCCAGGGCAATCTCAGTCTCTGTACCAGCGATGCCTGTCCAGAGCGTTCTGTGTCTGATTCAAGTCGCAATCTCAGTGTATTAAATTAAACTCCTGTGTTTCTTATTGTGTTCCTGCTTCTTCCTTCCCAACGAAACTGCCCCCTCCCTGGGGAACGGCTCACTCACTCACTCTGCCCCCTCCCTGGGGAACGGCTCACTCACTCACTCTGCCCCCTCCCTGGGGAACGGCTCACTCACTCACTCTGCCCCCTCCCTGGGGAACGGCTCACTCACTCACTCTGCCCCCTCCCTGGGGAACGGCTCACTCACTCACTCTGTCCCCTCCCTGGGGAACGGGTCACTCACTCACTCTGTCCCCTCCCTGGGGAACGGCTCACTCACTCTGCCCCCTCCCTGGGGAACGGCTCACTCACTCACTCTGCCCCCTCCCTGGGGAACGGCTCACTCACTCTGCCCCCTCCCTGGGGAACGGCTCACTCACTCACTCTGCCCCCTCCCTGGGGAACGGCTCACTCACTCACTCACTCTGCCCCCTCCCTGGGGAACGGGTCACTCACTCTGCCCCCTCCCTGGGGAACGGGTCACTCACTCACTCTGCCCCCTCCCTGGGGAACGGGTCACTCACTCACTCTGTCCCCTCCCTGGGAAACAGGTCACTCACTCTGCCCCCTCCCTGGGGAACGGGTCACTCACTCACTCACTCTGTCCCCTCCCTGGGGAACGGGTCACTCACTCACTCACTCTGCCCCCTCCCTGGGGAACAGGTCACTCACTCACTCTGTCCCCTCCCTGGGGAACGGCTCACTCACTCACTCTGCCCCCTCCCTGGGGAACGGGTCACTCACTCTGCCCCCTCCCTGGGGAACGGCTCACTCACTCACTCTGCCCCCTCCCTGGGGAACGGGTCACTCACTCTGTCCCCTCCCTGGGGAACGGCTCACTCACTCTGCCCCCTCCCTGGGGAACGGGTCACTCACTCTGCCCCCTCCCTGGGGAACGGGTCACTCACTCTGCCCCCTCCCTGGGGAACGGGTCACTCACTCACTCACTCTGCCCCCTCCCTGGGGAACGGGTCACTCACTCTGTCCCCTCCCTGGGGAACGGGTCACTCACTTACTCTGCCCCCTCCCTGGGGAACGGGTCACTCACTCTGCCCCCTCCCTGGGGAACGGGTCACTCACTCTGCCCCCTCCCTGGGGAACGGGTCACTCACTCACTCACTCTGCCCCCTCCCTGGGGAACGGGTCACTCACTCTGCCCCCTCCCTGGGGAACGGGTCACTCACTCTGCCCCCTCCCTGGGGAACGGGTCACTCACTCTGCTCCCTCCCTGGGGAACGGGTCACTCACTCACACTGACTCAGACTCATACTTGCTGGCGATGGGGTTCACGCAACTAATACATTTTGGAAGGTCTAATACAGATAGGAAATATACAGTAAATGGCAGAACCCTTAAGAGTATTGATAGGCAGAGGGATCTGGGTGTACAGGTACACAGGTCACTGAAAGTGGCAATGCAGGTGGAGAAGGTAGTCAGGAAGGCACACGGCATGCTTGCCTTCATCGGCCGGGGCATTGAGTTTAAAAATTGGCAAGTCATGTTGTAGCTTTATAGAACCTTAGTTAGGCTGCACTTGGAATATAGTGTTCAATTCTGGTCGCCACACTACCAGAAGGATGTGGAGGCTTTGGAGAGGGAACAGAAAAGATTTACCAGGATGTTGCCCTGGTATGGAGGGCATTAGCTATGAGGAGAGGTTGGAGAAACTTGGTTTGTTCTCACTGGAGCGATGGAGGTTGAGGGGAGACCTGATAGAAGTCGACAAGATTATGAGGGGCACGGACAGAGTGGATAGTCAGAAGCTTTTTCCCAGGGTGGAAGAGTCAATTACTCGGGGGCACAGGTTTAAGGTGCGAGGGACAAGGTTTAAAGGAGATGTACGAGGCAGATTTTTTACACAGAGGGGGGTGGGTGCCTGGAACTCGCTGCCGGGGGAGGGAGTGGAAGCGGATACGATAGTGAGTTTTAAGGGGCATCTGGACAAATCCATGAATAGGATGGGAATAGAGGGATACGGACCCCGGAAGGGGAGGGGGTTTTAGTTCAGTCGGGGCAGCATGGTCAGTGCAGGATTGGAGGGGCCGAAAGGCCTGTTCTTTGTTCACACACACACACACACACACTGAGTGAAAGGTGAAACTGGGGCTGTGTTTGACAGGATTTATTTGCTTTATTCACATGTTACAAGCTCACGCCTCCGAACCTGATCGTATCGACTCCAATTCGGAGTGAACTCCGGGGAATCGCACACAGTTGCCGGCGGGAATAGGGATTTAATATCGGCTGATTCGGGGCTGGGGATTGGTGTTCCCACTATCACCGCAATTCCCAATATCCCGGTGATTTTCACAGGAATATTCTCCTTCCTGACAATCACCTGAGACCGGCACAGCGAATCCCATCGGAGCAGGAATCCGGAGACCCAGAGGAACCCAGCGCCCATCACCCCGAGAGACCAGCACCCGCCACCCCCCTCCCCCAGCACCCAACACCCAGCGAGACCACCACCCCCTCCCCCAGCACCCAACACCCAGCGAGACCACCACCCCCTCCCCCAGCGCCCGACACCCAGTGAGACCACCACCCCCTCCCCCAGCACCCAACACCCAGCGAGACCACCACCCCCTCCCCCAGCACCCAACACCCAGCGAGACCCCCACCCCCACCCCCCGCCACCCAGAGTGTACCCTGTGAGACCACCACCCCCTCCCCCAGCAAGACTGAACCCAGTCAGGTCCCCACCCCACCCCCCCCCCCCCCCCCCCCGGGGTAGCTTCTACTGGAGGAAGGTGAGGAGGCTGAGAATCAGACAAGAGGCTATTTGACTGTGGTAGCCGGCACTGCTCCGGTGCTGGGTTCCCCGGTTCACCACGGTCAGACGCAGCAGGCTGTAGCTGAAATCTCCCGATTCAGGGGAAGAAGCTTCGATGGTGATGGTCAGGGCTGTCCCAGGGGGTGTGTGCACTGGGATAGAGAAATAGACAGTGCCATCGACCTGCTCCCCCTCCCGGACAAACACCCTGCCAGACAGAGAGAATTCCACACAGTCAACTCCACAGCTACAGACCATTCGGCCCCTCTGCTCCATGCTGGTGTTCCTGTTCCACACCAGCCTCCCCCCCCGACCCCTTCTCCATCTCCAAACCTCCCCCCCTCCAAAATCTCCAACTCTTCAATTTTTCCTCATTTTTATCCAGCATTCCCCCTGAAATACATCGATACTGTTCACCTCCCCCACTCCCCGTGGGAGCGAGTCCCACATTCTCCCCACTCCCCGTGGGAGCGAGTCCCACATTCTCCCCACTCCCCGTGGGAGCGAGTCCCACATTCTCCCCACTCCCCGTGGGAGCGAGTCCCACATTCTCCCCACTCCCCGTGGGAGCGAGTCCCACATTCTCCCCACTCCCCGTGGGAGCGAGTCCCACATTCTCCCCACTCCCCGTGGGAGCGAGTCCCACATTCTCCCCACTCCCCGTGGGAGCGAGTCCCACATTCTCCCCACTCCCCGTGGGAGCGAGTCCCACATTCTCCCCACTCCCCGTGGGAGCGAGTCCCACATTCTCCCCACTCCCCGTGGGAGCGAGTCCCACATTCTCCCCACTCCCCGTGGGAGCGAGTCCCACATTCTCCCCACTCCCCGTGGGAGCGAGTCCCACATTCTCCCCACTCCCCGTGGGAGCGAGTCCCACATTCTCCCCCACTCCCCGTGGGAGCGAGTCCCACATTCTCCCCACTCCCCGTGGGAGCGAGTCCCACATTCTCCCCACTCCCCGTGGGAGTGAGTCCCACATTCTCCCCACTCCCCGTGGGAGTGAGTCCCACATTCTCCCCACTCCCCGTGGGAGTGAGTCCCACATTCTCCCCACTCCCCGTGGGAGTGAGTCCCACATTCTCCCCACTCCCCGTGGGAGTGCAAGGGGAGGTTTGCTGTGTATCTCCCCAGTGCTGGGGTGGGTCCTTACCTGGCTGGGATGATACATTGGGTGAAGTTCTGGTCATCTCTGGTGAGCAGGTTATAGGTTGAAGGTGGAGCCTCTGATCGGAAAGTGAACGTGAGGTTGTAATCCAGTCCGGAATGAACCATCTCCCTGTCCTGTACCTGGGGAACACAAACTACTCAGGTACCAGCAGCACACAACACCCGGGGTCCAGAGACAGAGACAGAGAGAGAGAAATGGAGAGAGAGAAGTAGAGATGGACAGAGGGAGACAGAGAGAGGGAGAGGGAAAGAGAGACAGAGAGGGAGAAGTAGAGAGGGACAGAGAGAGAGACAGAAAGAGAGAGAGAGGGAGACGGAGAGATAAAGACAGAGTGAGAGAAAGAGAGAGAGAGACAGAGAGAGAGAGAAAAAGATGGAGAGACGCATGGGGGGGGGCGTTGGGAGGGGGTGGGGGGGGAATAGGGTGGCTGGGGGGCAGCGATGGTGGGGTTGGGGGGTGGTGGATGTTTCAATATGAAATGTGAACCCGAGAACCCCCCATCCCTCTCTCGGGGTGGGGCACAATGGTCCCTCAGCCTGTATTCGGGCTGTGCAGGGTTGGAGGGAGGGGGTGGAGGGTGGAGGGTGGAGGGTGGGGGGAGAGGGTGGAGGGTGGGGGGAGGGGGTGGAGGGTGGGGGGAGGGGGTGGAGGGTGGGGGGAGGGGGTGGAGGGTGGGGGGAGGGTGAGGGGAGCTCCCCCGTGTCCAGGGAATAATATGTATCCCTGATCACTGGGAAAGGCCAGCTGACCTGGGTCTTCAGCACATTGCAGTTTCTGGGATCTTGCTGTGCGTGAGCTGCGCCTACCGCATTCCAACAGTGACCTCACATTCCCTGAGGGGGGGTGGGAGAGAGTGTAGGATGTCCCAAGGGGTGGGAGGGAGGCGCTGGGGAAATTCAGACCTCTCTCTGGGATTTGGGAGCCAGTTGTCGGGGGGAGAATGAGGCAGACAGGGCAGGACGGAGAGCATGTAGAGAGAGAGACCGCCAGGCTGGGGTGTTAGAGGGCAGGCGTTAGCAATCCCACACAGTGCACAGGAAGGGGGGATTGGGGTCAGATTCCAGCAGCAGTTTACAGGCTCCAGTTTATCACTTACTGTCAGCGTTGAGAGTGATGTGGAGATCAGGGTGGGGGATTGTCTCTGGAACACATTCCCCATGCCATCCTGTCCCCGCAGCAGAAGCAGGAACGATTGCTTTGGCACTCTCTCAATCTCCACCAGGTAAGTCTGTGCTGACACCGTCACATCCCGAAAGGTTCCACTCTGCAAGATCCCCCCATCAGCATCGAGAAGCAGAACCTCAGAGATCGAGGAGTTTGGGAAGAGGGAGAGACCATTCACTGAGATCATCAGAGTGGCGTTCCGACCTGGGATAGAGACAGGAGAACAAGAGAGAGAATCACCACACCCAGATCTTCCCTCTGTATCTAACCCCGTGCTGTACCTGTCCTGGGAGTGTTTGATGGGGGGACAGTGTAGAGGGAGCTTTACCCTGTATCTAACCCCGTGCTGTACCTGTCCTGGGAGTGTTTGATGGGGACAGTGTAGAGGGAGCTTTACTCTGTATCTAACCCGTGCTGTACCTGTCCTGGGAGTGTTTGATGGGGGGACAGTGTAGAGGGAGCTTTACCCTGTATCTAACCCTGTGCTGTACCTGTCCTGGGAGTGTTTGATGGGGGGGACAGTGTAGAGGGAGCTTTACTCTGTATCTAACCCCGTGCTGTACCTGTCCTGGGAGTGTTTGATGGGGGGGACAGTGTAGAGGGAGCTTTACTCTGTATCTAACCCCGTGCTGTACCTGTCCTGGGAGTGTTTGATGGGGGGACAGCGTAGAGGGAGCTTTACTCTGTATCTAACCCGTGCTGTACCTGTCCTGGGAGTGTTTGATGGGGGGACAGTGTAGAGGGAGCTTTACCCTGTATCTAACCCTGTGCTGTACCTGTCCTGGGAGTGTTTGATGGGGACAGTGTAGAGGGAGCTTTACTCTGTATCTAACCCCGTGCTGTACCTGTCCTGGGAGTGTTTGATGGGGGACAGTGTAGAGGGAGGGGACCGTACCGGCTATGGGTTGTCCGCTGACGCGAGTGAATCCTGTGTGGGCCCCCTCGAAAGGTTCAACAAATCGGTGCGAGAAATCGATCAGACTCTGACCTAAAGAATAAATGAGAGAAACTGTGTTATATCAGGGTGGGGGTGTTCAGGAGTTGTATCCGGGTTGGGGTAGTCGGGGGGTATTGGGGGGTCTTATGGCGGATTGTTGGTGTGGGGATGTTCGGGGGGGTATCGGGCTGGGGATGTTCGGGGGGGTTATTGGGGAGGTCTTCCGGGGGATATTGGTGTGGATGTGTTCGGGGGGTATCAGGATGGGGGTGTTTGGCGGTTTATATTGGGGTTGGAATGTTTGGGGTACGGGTGTTCAGAGTGCGGGGGGGGTGTATCGCGGTGTGGGGGGGGTGTATCGCGGTGTGGGGGGGGTGTATCGCGGTGTGGGGGGGGTGTATCGCGGTGTGGGGGGGTGTATCGCGGTGTGGGGGGGGTGTATCGCGGTGTGGGGGGGGGTGTATCGCGGTGTGGGGGGGGTGTATCGCGGTGTGGGGGGGGTGTATCGCGGTGTGGGGGGGGTGTATCGCGGTGTGGGGGGGGTGTATCGCGGTGTGGGGGGGGTGTATCGCGGTGTGGGGGGGTGTATCGCGGTGTGGGGGGGGTGTATCACGGTGTGGGGGGGTGTATCACGGTGTGGGGGGGGTGTATCGCGGTGTGGGGGGGGGTGTATCACGGTGTGGGGGGGGTGTATCACGGTGTGGGGGGGGGTGTATCGCGGTGTGGGGGGGGGTGTATCGCGGTGTGGGGGGGGGTGTATCGCGGTGTGGGGGGGGGGTGTATCACGGTGTGGGGGGGGGGTGTATCACGGTGTGGGGGGGGTGTATCACGGTGTGGGGGGGGGGTGTATCACGGTGTGGGGGGGGGGTGTATCACGGTGTGGAGGGGGGGGGTGTATCGCGGTGTGGGGGGGTGTATCACACTGTGGGGGGGGTGTATCGCGGTGTGCGGGGGGGGTGTATCACGGTGTGGGGGGGGGTGTATCACGGTGTGGGGGGGGGTGTATCGCGGTGTGGGGGGGGTGTATCGCGGTGTGGGGGGGGGGGTGTATCACGGTGTGGGGGGGGGTGTATCACGGTGTGGGGGGGGGTGTATCACGGTGTGGGGGGGGGGTGTATCACGGTGTGGGGGGGGGGTGTATCACGGTGTGGAGGGGGGGGTGTATCGCGGTGTGGGGGGGGTGTATCACACTGTGGGGGGGGTGTATCGCGGTGTGCGGGGGGGGTGTATCGCGGTGTGGGGGGGGTGTATCGCGGTGGGGGGGGGGGTGTATCGCGGTGTGGGGGGGGGGGGTGTATCGCGGTGTGGGGGGGGGGTGTATCGCGGTGTGGGGGGGGGTGTATCGCAGTGTGGGGGGGGTGTATCACACTGTGGGGGGGGTGTATCGCGGTGTGGGGGGGGGTGTATCGCGGTGTGGGGGGGGTGTATCGCGGTGTGGGGGGGGGTGTAACACACTGTGGGGGGGGTGTATCGCGGTGTGGGGGGGGTGTATCGCGGTGGGGGGGGGGTGTATCGCGGTGTGGGGGGGGTGTATCGCGGTGTGGGGGGGGGGGTATCGCGGTGTGGGGGGGGTGTATCGCGGTGTGGGGGGGGTGTATCACACTGTGGGGGGGGTGTATCGCGGTGTGGGGGGGTGTATCACACTGTGGGGGGGGTGTATCGCGGTGTGGGGGGGGTGTATCACACTGTGGGGGGGGTGTATCGCGGTGTGGGGGGGGTGTATCGCGGTGTGGGGGGGGTGTATCGCGGTGTGGGGGGGGTGTATCGCGTGTGGGGGGGGTGTATCGCGGTGTGGGGGGGTGTATCGCGGTGTGGGGGGGGTGTATCGCGGTGTGGGGGGGGTGTATCGCGGTGTGGGGGGGGTGTATCGCGGTGTGGGGGGGGTGTATCGCGGTGTGGGGGGGGTGTATCGCGGTGTGGGGGGGGTGTATCGCGGTGTGGGGGGGGTGTATCGCGGTGTGGGGGGGGGTGTATCGCGGTGCGGGGGGGGTGTATCGCGGTGTGGGGGGGGGGTGTATCGCGGTGTGGGGGGGGGGTGTATCGCGGTGTGGGGGGGGGTGTATCGCGGTGTGGGGGGGGGGTGTATCGCGGTGTGGGGGGGGGGTGTATCGCAGTGTGGGGGGGGGTGTATCACACTGTGGGGGGGGTGTATCGCGGTGTGGGGGGGGGTGTATCGCGGTGTGGGGGGGGTGTATCACACTGTGGGGGGGGTGTATCGCGGTGTGGGGGGGGGTGTATCGCGGTGTGGGGGGGGGTGTATCGCGGTGTGGGGGGGGTGTATCGCGGTGTGGGGGGGGGTGTATCGCGGTGTGGGGGGGTGTATCGCGGTGTGGGGGGGGGTGTATCGCGGTGTGGGGGGGGGTGTATCGCGGTGTGGGGGGGGTGTATCACACTGTGGGGGGGGTGTATCGCGGTGTGGGGGGGGTGTATCACACTGTGGGGGGGGGTGTATCGCGGTGTGGGGGGGGGTGTATCGCGGTGTGGGGTGGGGTGTATCGCGGTGTGGGGTGGGGTGTATCGCGGTGTGGGGGGGGGTGTATCGCGGTGTGGGGGGGGGTATCGCGGTGTGGGGGGGGTGTATCGCGGTGTGGGGGGGGTGTATCGCGGTGTGGGGGGGGTTTATCGCGGTGTGGGGGGGGTGTATCGCGGTGTGTTGGGGGGGGTGTATCGCGGTGTGGGGGGGGTGTATCGCGGTGTGGGGGGGGGTGTATCGCGGTGTGGGGGGGGGTGTATCGCGGTGTGGGGGGGGGTGTATCGCGGTGTGGGGGGGGGTGTATCGCGGTGTGGGGGGGGGTGTATCGCGGTGTGGGGGGGGGTGTATCGCGGTGTGGGGGGGGGGTGTATCGCGGTGTGGGGGGGGTGTATCGCGGTGTGGGGGGGGGTGTATCGCGGTGTGGGGGGGGGTGTATCGCGGTGTGGGGGGGGGTGTATCGCGGTGTGGGGGGGGTGTATCACACTGTGGGGGGGGTGTATCGCGGTGTGGGGGGGGTGTATCACACTGTGGGGGGGGGTGTATCGCGGTGTGGGGGGGGGTGTATCACACTGTGGGGGGGGGTGTATCGCGGTGTGGGGGGGGGTGTATCGCGGTGTGGGGGGGGTGTATCACACTGTGGGGGGGGGTGTATCGCGGTGTGGGGGGGGGTGTATCGCGGTGTGGGGGGGGTGTATCGCGGTGTGGGGGGGGTTGTATCGCGGTGTGGGGGGGGGGTGTATCGCAGTGTGGGGGGGGGGTGTATCACACTGTGGGGGGGGTGTATCGCGGTGTGGGGGGGGGGTGTATCGCGGTGTGGGGGGGGGTGTATCACACTGTGGGGGGGGTGTATCGCGGTGTGGGGGGGGTGTATCGCGGTGTGGGGGGGGGGTGTATCGCGGTGTGGGGGGGGTGTATCGCGGTGTGGGGGGGGTGTATCACACTGTGGGGGGGGTGTATCGCGGTGTGGGGGGGTGTATCACGGTGTGGGGGGGGTGTATCGCGGTGTGGGGGGGTGTATCACACTGTGGGGGGGTGTATCGCGGTGTGGGGGGGGTGTATCACACTGTGGGGGGGGGTGTATCGCGGTGTGGGGGGGGGTGTATCGCGGTGTGGGGGGGGGTGTATCGCGGTGTGGGGGGGGGTGTATCGCGGTGTGGGGGGGGGTGTATCGCGGTGTGGGGGGGGTGTATCGCGGTGTGGGGGGGGTGTATCGCGGTGTGGGGGGGGTGTATCGCGGTGTGGGGGGGGGTGTATCGCGGTGTGGGGGGGGGTGTATCGCGGTGTGGGGGGGGGTGTATCGCGGTGTGGGGGGGGGTGTATCGCGGTGTGGGGGGGGGTGTATCGCGGTGTGGGGGGGGTGTATCGCGGTGTGGGGGGGGGTGTATCGCGGTGTGGGGGGGGTGTATCGCGGTGTGGGGGGGGGTGTATCGCGGTGTGGGGGGGGTGTATCGCGGTGTGGGGGGGGTGTATCGCGGTGTGGGGGGGGGGTGTATCGCGGTGTGGGGGGGGTGTATCGCGGTGTGGGGGGGGGTGTATCGCGGTGTGGGGGGGGGTGTATCGCGGTGTGGGGGGGGTGTATCGCGGTGTGGGGGGGGGTGTATCGCGGTGTGGGGGGGGTGTATCGCGGTGTGGGGGGGGGGTGTATCGCGGTGTGGGGGGGGGGTGTATCGCGGTGTGGGGGGGGGTGTATCACGGTGTGGGGGGGGGTGTATCGCGGTGTGGGGGGGGGTGTATCGCGGTGTGGGGGGGGTGTATCGCGGTGTGGGGGGGGTGTATCGCGGTGTGGGGGGGGTGTATCGCGGTGTGGGGGGGGGTGTATCGCGGTGTGGGGGGGGTGTATCGCAGTGTGGGGGGGGGGGTGTATCACGGTGTGGGGAGGGGTGTATCACGGTGTGGGGGGGGGTGGATCGCGGTGTGGGGGGGTGACACTAACCGGTGATTCTCACTTGATACCCGCTGCTGGGTCGGAAGGTCAGTTCCCAAACTCCAGGCTGCACCGGGGGGTGCAGTCGAATCACCTTCAAATTCCCAAAAGTTTCTGACGTTGCCAAACTTCCCGATCCGTAAAAAACCGTCTGATTTACACCTGGAAAAGATCATCGTCCCGTTAAACTAACAATCCCTGACAGTGTGTGGGAGCCGTACCCCAGTGAGAGTCAGTGTGTGTGGGACCCGTACCCCAGTGAGAGTCAGTGTGTGTGGGACCCGTACCCCAGTGAGAGTCAGTGTGTGTGGGAGCCGCACCCCAGTGAGAGTCAGTGTGTGTGGGAGCCGTACCCCAGTGAGAGTCAGTGTGTGTGGGAGCCGCACCCCAGTGAGAGTCAGTGTGTGTGGGAGCCGTACCCAGTGAGAGTCAGTGTGTGTGGGAGCCGTACCCCAGTGAGAGTCAGTGTGTGTGGGAGCCGTACCCCAGTGAGAGTCAGTGTGTGTGGGACCCGTACCCCAGTGAGAGTCAGTGTGTGTGGGACCCGTACCCCAGTGAGAGTCAGTGTGTGTGGGACCCGTACCCCAGTGAGAGTCAGTGTGTGTGGGAGCCGTACCCCAGTGAGAGTCAGTGTGTGTGGGACCCGTACCCCAGTGAGAGTCAGTGTGTGTGGGACCCGTACCCCAGTGAGAGTCAGTGTGTGTGGGACCCGTACCCCAGTGAGAGTCAGTGTGTGTGGGGGTGGGTGTACTTACCATCGGGCTGTGTCAGTGTGATATCTGAGGGATTATCAGTGAGATAGATGGTGACATTCTGGATGGTTTTGTCCAGGTGAAAGCGGATGGGATTTGCAGTCGGTTTAGTTTGCCGGATATTTGTAGCAGGGATACCTGTGGAACGCAGGAACACGGAGATCTGATTCTGTCCCGCTGCAGTACAAACCCTGAACTACCCACCTCCCCCTCGGCTGGGCGTCCCCTCAGCTCCGACTCACCCTGGGTACCCACCCCTCAAAGGGGAATATCCCTCACTCTATCTCTGCGGTACATATCCCAAAGGAACTGTGTCTCTCTCTCTCTGGGGTACACACCCCCAGGGGAACTGTCTGTCTGTCTGTCTCTCTCCCTCTCTGGGGTACACACCCTCAGGGGAACTGTCTGTCTCTCTCCCTCTCTGGGGTACACACCCCCAGGGGAACTGTCTGTCTCTCTCTTTCTCTGGGGAACACAGCCCCAGGGAAACTCTCTCTCTCTGGGGTACACCCCCCCAGGGGAACTCTCTCTCTCTGGGGTACACCCCCCCAGGGGAACTCTCTCTCTCTGGGGTACACCCCCCCAGGGGAACTCTCTCTCTCTGGGGTGGGGGTCATGGATGACCTGCCAATCAGGTGTTACCAGGGAAGCAGTGGTGGACTGATCGATGATGAACATCGCTCCAGGTAAGTCTTGTTTGGGAACGAAAGTGATCAAACCTCCCGACACCACAGCGATTCTGCGATACAGATCGAAGCCTGCACGAGACTCATCCAGTAACCGGTTCAACAAACTCCCTCTCTGTCCAGCAAGCGGAGTGCTGAGGAAAAAATATACCTACACACACAAAACACACCGATTACCATCATACACAGACCCCCCACCCTCAACACCGACTCACACCAGACCCCCACACACACCGACTCACACCGGACCCCCACCCTCAACACCGACTCACACCGGACCCCCCACCCTCAACACCGACTCACACTGGGGTACGGGTCCCACATACACTGACTCTCACTGGGGTACGGGTCCCACACACACTGACTCTCACTGGGGTACGGCTCCCACACACACTGACTCTCACTGGGGTACGGCTCCCACACACACTGACTCTCACTGGGGTACGGGTCCCACACACACTGACTCTCACTGGGGTACGGGTCCCACACACACTGACTCTCACTGGGGTACGGGTCCCACACACACTGACTCTCACTGGGGTACGGGTCCCACACACACTGACTCTCACTGGGGTACGGCTCCCACACACACTGACTCTCACTGGGGTACGGGTCCCACACACACTGACTCTCACTGGGGTACGGCTCCCACACACACTGACTCTCACTGGGGTACGGGTCCCACACACACTGACTCTCACTGGGGTGCGGCTCCCACACACACTGACTCTCACTGGGGTACGGGTCCCACACACACTGACTCTCACTGGGGTACGGCTCCCACACACACTGACTCTCACTGGGGTACGGGTCCCACACACACTGACTCTCACTGGGGTACGGGTCCCACACACACTGACTCTCACTGGGGTACGGGTCCCACACACACTGACTCTCACTGGGGTACGGGTCCCACACACACTGACTCTCACTGGGGTACGGGTCCCACACACACTGACTCACACTGGGGTACGGGTCCCACACACACTGACTCTCACTGGGGTACGGGTCCCACACACACTGACTCTCACTGGGGTACGGCTCCCACACACACTGACTCTCACTGGGGTACGGGTCCCACACACACTGACTCTCACTGGGGTACGGGTCCCACACACACTGACTCTCACTGGGGTACGGGTCCCACACACACTGACTCTCACTGGGGTACGGCTCCCACACACACTGACTCTCACTGGGATAAGGTTTACCTGGGAGCCAGTTTCCTGTATCAATGCACTGATTGTTGTCTCCAGGAAGGTGTCCTTGGCTGGGGAATCAGTGAACACATGGATTTGTGAGTTTGGAGGTGAGTTTGTCAGAGCGAGCTGGAACACAATAAACTCAATTTATTTATAATAATCTCTGGTTCCTGTTCCTAAAGAAATGAATGCAGAGACAGAATTGGAAACATCCCCTTTAACAGGAGTGTGTGTGAGAGGGAGAGGGTAGGAGAGACCCCCCCAGATACAGGAGTGTGTGTGAGAGAGAGAGAGGGTTAGAGAGACCCCCCCAGATACAGGAGTGTGTGAGGGTGAGGGGGATTCCTGCAGGTACTTGCCTGTAAGGCACTGAGTGCCATCTCCGATCCTCCATTCTCTCCAGCCGCTGTGAGTGAATGGATTTTCTGTTTGAAAATCTGCTGAGTTTGTGGTTTTAAAACCGGTCCGAACTCTACAGGAGAATGTAGTTCCAGATATTCAGGGTCCCAATCTCTCAAATAATCATCACCCCCCCACAAACACCCCCCACCCACACACACCCTACCCCCACCCACCACCCACCCACACACCTCCCCACACCCCACCCCACCCCTGCCCACACCCACGCATCTCCACCTCCACCCCCACCCACACCCACACCCACACATCTAGCCAGCCCCACCCATACAAATCCCCTCCCACCCCACCCCCACATCCCTACCCCCAGACACTCCCCGTGTCACTCCCACCAGTGCTGTGCAGAGCAGCCAACCCCTCCCTCAACACCCAGTCTGTATCACTGATCAATCCGACTCGAGAGAGAGGGGGGGAGGTTTAGGGAGGGAATTCCAGAGCTGAGGCTCCACCCCCCAGGCAGCTGAAGGCGGAGTGATGGGAATCAGGGAATGCTCGATCTTATTGAAACATATAAGATGATTAGAGGTTTAGATAGGGTGGATAGTGATAGCCTTTTTCCTCGGATGGAGAAAGCTAGCACAAGGGGGCATGGCTTTAAATTAAGGGGGGGTAGCTACAGGACGGATGTCAGGGGTAGGTTCTTTACCCAGCGGGTGGTGAGGGATTGGAATGCCCTGCCTGCTGCAGTTTAAATGCGTCTAGTTTGGGGGCGTTTAAGAGATCTCTGGATAGGTTTATGGACGAAAAGGGATTGGTATAGGCTAGTGGGTCATTGTTTTTGTAACTGGTCGGCGCAACATCGTGGGCCGAAGGGCCTGTTCTGCGCTGTAATGTTCTATGTTCTATGTTCTATGTTCTATGAGTGCAGAGATCTCAGAGGGGGTGTAGGGGCTGGAGGGGGTTACAGAGATAGGGAGGGGTGTTGGGGCTGGAGGAGGTTACAGAGATAGGGAGGGGGTGTAGGGGCTGGAGGGGGTTACAGAGATAGGGAGAGGTGTTGGGGCTGGAGGAGGTTACAGAGATAGGGAGGGGGTGTAGGGGCTGGAGGCGGTTACAGAGATAGGGAGGGGTGTTGGGGCTGGAGGAGGTTACAGAGATAGGGAGGGGGTTACAGAGATAGGGAGGGGTGTAGGGGCTGGAGGGGGTTACAGAGATAGGGAGGGGGTGTAGGGGCTGGAGGGGGTTACAGAGATAGGGAGGGGGTGTAGGGGCTGGAGGAGGTTACAGAGATAGGGAGGGGGTGTAGGGGCTGGAGGGGGTTACAGAGATAGGGAGAGGTGTTGGGGCTGGAGGAGGTTACAGAGATAGGGAGGGGGTGTAGGGGCTGGAGGCGGTTACAGAGATAGGGAGGGGTGTTGGGGCTGGAGGAGGTTACAGAGATAGGGAGGGGGTTACAGAGATAGGGAGGGGTGTAGGGGCTGGAGGGGGTTACAGAGATAGGGAGGGGGTGTAGGGGCTGGAGGGGGTTACAGAGATAGGGAGGGGGTGTAGGGGCTGGAGGAGGTTACAGAGATAGGGAGGGGGTGTAGGGGCTGGAGGGGGTTACAGAGATAGGGAGAGGTGTTGGGGCTGGAGGAGGTTACAGAGATAGGGAGGGGGTGTAGGGGCTGGAGGCGGTTACAGAGATAGGGAGGGGTGTAGGGGCTGGAGGGGGTTACAGAGATAGGGAGGGGTGTAGGGGCTGGAGGAGGTTACAGAGATAGGGAGGGGCTGGAGGGGGTTACAGAGATAGGGAGGGGCTGGAGGGGGTTACAGAGATAGGGAGGGGCTGGAGGGGGTTACAGAGATAGGGAGGGGCTGGAGGGGGTTACAGAGATAGGGAGGGGCTGGAGGGGGTTACAGAGATAGGGAGGGGCTGGAGGGGGTTACAGAGATAGGGAGGGGCTGGAGGGGGTTACAGAGATAGGGAGGGGCTGGAGGGGGTTACAGAGATAGGGAGGGGCTGGAGGGGGTTACAGAGATAGGGAGGGGCTGGAGGGGGTTACAGAGATAGGGAGGGGCTGGAAGAGATAGGGAGGGGCTGGAGGGGGTTACAGAGATAGGGAGGGGCTGGAGGGGGTTACAGAGATAGGGAGGGGGTGTAGGGGGTTGGATGTAAAGGTGGTTGCTGCGGACGGTGAGGTCATTCTGAAGTGTGGTAAGGTACAGAGGGGCTGAATGGCCTGACCCTGTGCTGTCTCCCCCGCTGGACATTCCCCTGGTTCTCCGTCTCTTGTTCTCTTTACCTGGATCATTGAAGGTGAGCAGCAGGTAGAAGGTGGGTTCCTGTTCCGTCCCCTCTCTGCTCTCAATAATGGAGGTGACTCTGTGTTTCAGGACCTCGATCTGGGCTGCCATACTCTGCGTGGTGTCAATGACCAAACTCAGAGCTGAGGGACTGTCTGCATTGAGGAACCTGGAACGGTCACATCGCTCAGTGAGTGAACCCAGCAGCAGAATCTAATCGTCATTCACTCAGAGCCTCACACACTAATCCTGAGAACCACTCACCCAGGAAAGATCACATCAAATCACACAACCCCCACCGTGCAGATACAGGCCATTCAGCCCATTGAACTCGTACTACCAACAATCCCACCCAGGCACTATCCCCACTACCCCACGTATTTAACCTATTAATCCCCTTGCGATTTAGCACGGCCAATCCACTGAATCTACAGATCTTTCAGACTGTGGGAGAAAACCCACACAGATACGGTGAGAATGTGCAGACCCTGCACAGACACTGACCCAAGTCAGGAATTGAACCCGGGTCCCTGGCGCTGTGAGACAGCAGTGCTAACCCACTGTGTCACCGTGCCCCTGGGAATCGAACCCGGGTCCCTGGCGCTGTGAGACAGCAGTGCTAACCCACTGTGTCACCGTGCCCCTGGGAATCGAACCCGGGTCCCTGGCGCTGTGAGACAGCAGTGTTAACCCACTGTGTCACCGTGCCCCCAGGAATCGAACCCGGGTCCCTGGCGCTGTGAGACAGCAGTGTTAACCCACTGTGTCACTGTGCCATTATTGAGTTGGATGATCAGCTATGATGGTGATGAATGGGGGAGCAGGTTCGAAGGGCCGAATGGCCTTCTCCTGTCTCTATGTTTCATTGAATTTCCGTTTCACCGTCTGGGATTTGATCCCCGCTCCGTGAGGGGCTGATCCTGGATTTTACTGGGTTTCGATCAGTCTGTAGAACACTTCAAACACATGGCTTTGTCTATCAGGTGGGATCCATCTCTCAGGGCCTCACCTCAGGAAACGTTTTGTGGATACGCGATGGTGGATTTGTGCGAATGCTTCCTCACTGGCTGTAATCGCCACCCCAGCAGCTTCCCTGTGTAGGTAACCATGGGGAGAACCAACTGTGTCCTTGTTAATCCCACCCTCCGCATCACTCAGACTGCTCAGATCCAGACTCCCCCCGTGGCTGCATTTACCTGGAACCAGAATCAGAGACTCAGTCACCTCAAAAACCACATTAATACATCAACTCTACCCGAGGGAGACTGGAGGAGGTTACACAGATAGGGAGGGATGGAGGGGCTGGGGGGGTTACAGAGATAGGGAGGGGGTGTAGGGGCTGGAGGAGGTTACGGAGATAGGGAGGGGGTGTAGGGGCTGGAGGAGGTTACAGAGATAGGGAGGGGGTGTAGGGGCTGGAGGAGGTTACAGAGATAGGGAGGGGGTGTAGGGGCTGGAGGAGGTTACAGGGATAGGGAGGGGGTGTAGGGGCTGGAGGAGGTTACGGAGATAGGGAGGGGGTGTAGGGGCTGGAGGAGGTTACAGAGATAGGGAGGGGGTGTAGGGGCTGGAGGAGGTTACAGGGATAGGGAGGGGGTGTAGGGTCTGGAGGAGGTTACAGAGATAGGGAGGGGGTGTAGGGGCTGGAGGAGGTTACAGAGATAGGGAGGGGGTGTAGGGGCTGGAGGGGGTTACAGAGATAGGGAGGGGGTGTAGGGCTGGAGGGGGTTACAGAGATAGGGAGGGGGTGTAGGGGCTGGATGAGGTTACAGAGATAGGGAGGGGGTGTAGGGGCTGGAGGGGGTTACAGAGATAGGGAGGGGGTGTAGGGGCTGGAGGGGGTTACAGGGATAGGGAGGGGGTGTAGGGGCTGGAGGGGGTTACAGGGATAGGGAGGGGGGTGTAGGGGAGGTTTGTGGAGTGCAGGAATGAAGGTTATTGAACCCTGTTCCGTGCCCGGGGGGGGGGATATCGGTGCTGGATGGACGTGCCTGGGGCTGTTAGTGAGGGTGGTGATTCTGACCTGTGTGTGCTTGTGACTGAGTTAAAGAGCATCTTCCTCCCTGTCAGACTCAGTCCTATTCATATCAGGATTGCTGAGCTGACGGGGGTATATCTGCCTGAATCAGTGAGCTTGCTTTGCCCTCTGAGGAATGTTTGTGTCGTGTTGGTAATCTGTAACAGCTCCAACGACTGTGACAGCTAAGATCACAGCACAGTGATACCGGGGGTGGGGGACAGAGAGCGACAATCCAGCAGAACTGGCTGTGTGCGTACTGAGAATGTACAAACCAAACCAGCAGCTCCTCTCTGTCCCCACAACCCTGCTCCTCAATCCGGTTTGACCGGATTCGATTCCCTGCTCGGAAATAATGGTCCAGATTGTTTTAACACCTCTCCAAACCGGACCTTGTTCACAGCGGGTTCACTTCCCCCTGTCCTGGTCTGTGGGTGTCAAATGGTGACCCCCCTCCGACCCCGACCGCCCTGCATCTCCGAAAATCCCCCTCCACAGCCACCTCCCGACAGTCAACTCTCTTCATTTACCCCCCAAGGGTGAAAGGAGAAAAGTTTAAAAGTTATATTAGGGGGAGCTTCTTCACGCAAAGAGTGGTGGGAGTGCAAAATGAGACGTTGGATAAAGTGGTAAATGCGGGGTCAACATAAGAACATAAGAAATAGGAGCAGGAGTAGGCCATCTAGCCCTTCGAGCCTGCCCCGCCATTCAATAAGATCATGTCTGATCTGTCGTGGCTCAGTTCCACTTTCCCGCCCTCTCCCCATAACCCTTAATCCCCTCTCTTATCAAAAACCCATCAACCCGCGTCTTAAAAATATTTAGCGAGGTAGCCTCCACCACTTCAACGGGCAGAGAATTCCAGAGATTCACCACCCTTTGAGTGAAGAAGTTCCTCCTCAACTCCGTTCTAAACCGCCCCCCCCCCCTTTATCTTGAGGCTGTGCCCCCTAGTCCTACTGTCTTTTTTGAGCGGGAAGAGTCTCTCCACCTCGATCCTATCCATCCCATTCATCATCTTATACGTCTCAATGAGATCTCCCCTCATTCTTCTAAACTCTAACGAGTACAAGCCTAGTTTATTCAGCCTCTCCTCATAGCTCAATCCCCTCAACTCCAGTATCAGCCTAGTAAACCTCCTCTGCACTCCCTCCAAGGCCAAAATATCCTTGCGTAAGTGCGGCGACCAAAACTGCACACAGTACTCCAGCTGCGGCCTCACCAATGCCCTATACAGCTGCAGCAAGACCTCCCTACTTTTATATTCAATCCCCCTCGCTATGAACATTTAAGAAAAACTTGGACGGGTTCATGGATGAGAGGGGTGTGGAGGGATATGGTTCAAGTGCAGGACAGTGGGACTAGGCAAAAAATGGTTTGGCACAGACAAGTAGAGCCAAAAGGCCTGTTTCTGAGCTGTAATTTTCTCTGGTTCTTTAACCTCAGGGTTGAACCCTGGGGCAGATTGAGAGTTCAGAGACCCCCCCCCTCCAACGCCTCAATCTTCTGAGCAGATGGAGGAAATTTGCAGCCCCCGACTATACTCCTTATACACCTGTGACTGTGCGGCCAAATTCCCCTCCAAATCCATTCTCCAGTTTGTTGATGACACCACTGTAGTGGGGCAGATCTCAAACAACGAGACAGAGTACAAGAAACAGATAAAAGAATCTGGTGAACTGGTGCGGCCACACCAGTGGGGGGGGCGGAGTGTGGGGAAGGGAGTGGGGGGGTTGTGGAGGTCGTTGGGGGGTGGCGGGTGGTGAAGGGGGTGTGGGGGCATGGGGCGGGCAGGGGGATGGGGAAGGGAGTGGGGGTTTGTGGAGGTCATGGGGGAGCGGGGAGCAGGGAGTGGGGGGCTGGGGGTTCGTGGGGAGGGCAGGGGGGTTGGGGGATGGGGCAGTGAGGGGGTGAGGAAGGGAGTGTGGGGAAGAGGGTTGCGGGGCATGGGGGGAGCAGGGGGTTGGAGAAGGGGGTGGGGGGGTGCAGGGGGGGATGGGGGTTGGGGGGTGACTTCACAAACATTCAGACGAAAGACAATCTCTGTATCAAACACACAGGGAGGCAGCAGCAGAAGGCCATTCAGCCCCCCAAATCCTGACTGTCCCATTCAATAAGACCAGTGAGTCCCAGACTGGGATTTTACTGTCCCGCCTGCCGTGGGAATCGGAGTGGACAACGGGAAGGTCACTGTCCTCGAGTGAGTCCGTAAACTCCTACCCAGTGAGTTTTCGAGCACAGAGAGGGCCCTTCGGCCCATCGAGTCTGCACTGACAATAACGACCCCCAAAGTGGCACTTCTCCCATATCCCCGCGCTCCTCCCGTATCCCCGCGCTCCTCCCATATCCCCGCGCTCCTCCCATATCCCCGCGCTCCTCCCATATCCCCGCGCTCCTCCCGTATCCCCGCGCTCCTCCCGTATCCCCGCGCTCCTCCCGTATCCCCGCGCTCCTCCCATATCCCCGCGCTCCTCCCGTGTCCCCGCGCTCCTCCCGTATCCCCGCGCTCCTCCCATATCCCCGCACTTCTCCCATATCCCCGCGCTCCTCCCGTGTCCCCGCGCTCCTCCCGTGTCCCCGCGCTCCTCCCATATCCCCGCGCTCCTCCCGTATCCCCGCGCTCCTCCCGTATCCCCGCGCTCCTCCCGTGTCCCCGCGCTCCTCCCGTGTCCCCGCGCTCCTCCCGTATCCCCGCGCTCCTCCCGTATCCCCGCGCTCCTCCCGTATGCCCGCGCTCCTCCCGTATCCCCGCGCTCCTCCCGTATCCCCGCGCTCCTCCCGTGTCCCCGCGCTCCTCCCGTATCCCCGCGCTCCTCCCGTATCCCCGCGCTCCTCCCGTATCCCCGCGCTCCTCCCGTATCCCCGCGCTCCTCCCGTATCCCAGAATGTTTTGATATTTCAGGTGCTGATCCAGATTTTTTTTGAGGTTTCCAGCCTCCATGGCCCTCCCAGGCAGAGCATTCCAGATTCCCACCACCCTCCAAATCCCCTCTGAATCTCCTGCCCCCCCCACCCTAAAACTGCCCCCTCGTGACTGACCCCTCAACCCAGGGGAACGGCTGCTCCCTGTTCACCCTGTCCCTACCCCTCAGAATCTTACCCACCTCAATCATGTCCCCCCTCAGCCTTCCGGAGAAAACAATCCCAGCCTATCCTGTCTCTCCTTACAGCTCAAACGCTCCATCCCAGGGCAGCATCCCGGGTAAATCTCCTCTGTACCCCCTCCAGTGCAATCACATCCTTCCTATAGTGAGGTGACCAGAACCGCACACGGTGCTCCAGCTGTGGCCTCACCAACGCTCTGTACAGCTCCAGCATCACCTCCTCATTGTCACCTGAACCCCCTGTTCCTGCCAACCCCCGATAACCTTTCACCGCACCCCCCACCCCCCCGCCCCGCCCCCTGCCCCCACCCCACCCCGCCCCGCCCCCTGCCCCCACCCCACCCCACCCCGCCCCGCCCCGCCCCCTGCCCCCACCCCACCCCGCCCCGCCCCCTGCCCCCACCCCACCCCGCCCCGCCCCCTGCCCCCACCCCACCCCACCCCACCCCCCACGCCCCGGTAACGCTGCAATGTCTTGGACAGTGTGAATGGTGAAGTGATTGAAGCCAGTGTCTCTCTCCATCTAATTCACTCCCTCCATCACCCCCACACTCGCCCGCGCCCTTGCCCTCGCCCACACACTCACCCACAGGCTTCCCCAGGGGCAGGACGCTGAAATATCCGGTGGTGAGAACCTTCCTCGACTTGATCCCCTCCAGAATGTTCTCCCGGCAAACACTCGTCCCACAGTCATGGCACGTCCTCTCATTCTCCCCTGTCAGGAACACGAGGGGTTAAATTAGACCGTGGGCTCAGTCTCAGTGTCCAGCTCGGCTGTAACAGGCACGAGGGGCTGAATGGCCTCCTCCTGTTCCTGTGTAACAGGCTCGAGGGGCTGAATGGCCTCCTGTCCCTGTGTAACAGGCTCGAGGGGCTGAATGGCCTCCTGTCCCTGTGTAACAGGCTCGAGGGGCTGAATGGCCTCCTGTCCCTGTGTAACAGGCTCGAGGGGCTGAATGGCCTCCTGTCCCTGTGTAACAGGCTCGAGGGGCTGAATGGCCTCCTCCTGTCCCTGTGTAACAGGCTCGAGGGGCTGAATGGCCTCCTGTCCCTGTGTAACAGGCTCGAGGGGCTGAATGGCCTCCTGTCCCTGTGTAACAGGCTCGAGGGGCTGAATGGCCTCCTCCTGTCCCTGTGTAACAGGCTCGAGGGGCTGAATGGCCTCCTGTCCCTGTGTAACAGGCTCGAGGGGCTGAATGGCCTCCTGTCCCTGTGTAACAGGCTCGAGGGGCTGAATGGCCTCCTCCTGTCCCTGTGTAACAGGCTCGAGGGGCTGAATGGCCTCCTCTGTCTCAGTGATTCCGGCTCCTACCTGCGATCGTTCCAATATCTCGGTCGGGGTTGATGATGTTCCGGTTTGGTTCGGTGAATCCCAGTTCAATCCAGTTACTGTGGCTGTAAAAATCCTGGGAAAACAGGAGAATAAAATAGTTAATATAACCGAGAAACAGGAGGAGGCCATTCAGCCCCTTGAGCCTGTTACACAGGAACAGGAGGAGGCCATTCAGCCCCTCGAGTCTGTTACACAGGAACAGGAGGTGAGGTGGTGGGATTCCTTGCCTGGAATGTTCCGGAATTACCTGTAGAGTGTGCAGGAGGTGGCCCATGTTTTTCCGAGCGGTTTGGAAGTTCTCCTGATGGACATTCCGGACGACAGTTTCTAGAAGTTCCAGAATCTTCTCCTTCCCCTCGAGCAGTGTCTCAGAATCAAAGTGTCGCTTTGAGGAGAAAGCGTACAGAATATCGACCGCAGCGTTGTGTAAAACAATCTCATTGAGCGCCTGATTAAACTGCGAGGGAGAAATGGCCCCTCCGTAATACACCTGGAATAACGTCTCCGCACTTAACTCCTCATCCTGACAGGAAAAGAACCGAGAGTCAGCGCAGCGTGAAAACCCAGGACAGGTACAGCACGGGGTTAGATACAGAGTAAAGCTCCCTCTACACTGTCCCCCCATCAAACCCTCCCAGGACAGGTACAGCACGGGGTTAGATACAGAGTAAAGCTCCCTCTAACACTGTCCCCATCAAACACTCCCAGGACAGGTACAGCACGGGGTTAGATACAGAGTAAAGCTCCCTCTACACTGTCCCCCCATCAAACACTCCCAGGACAGGTACAGCACGGGGTTAGATACAGAGTAAAGCTCCCTCTAACACTGTCCCCATCAAACACTCCCAGGACAGGTACAGCACGGGGTTAGATACAGAGTAAAGCTCCCTCTACACTGTCCCCCCATCAAACACTCCCAGGACAGGTACAGCACGGGGTTAGATACAGAGTAAAGCTCCCTCTACACTGTCCCCCCATCAAACACTCCCAGGACAGGTACAGCACGGGGTTAGATACAGAGTAAAGCTCCCTCTACACTGTCCCCCCATCAAACACTCCCAGGACAGGTACAGCACGGGGTTAGGTACAGAGTAAAGCTCCCTCTACACTGTCCCCCCATCAAACACTCCCAGGACAGGTACAGCACGGGATTTGATACAGAGTAAAGCTCCCTCTACACTGTCCCCCCATCAAACACTCCCAGGACAGGTACAGCACGGGGTTAGATACAGAGTAAAGCTCCCTCTACACTGTCCCCCCATCAAACACTCCCAGGACAGGTACAGCACGGGGTTAGATACAGAGTAAAGCTCCCTCTACACTGTCCCCCATCAAACACTCCCAGGACAGGTACAGCACGGGGTTAGATACAGAGTAAAGCTCCCTCTACACTGTCCCCCATCAAACACTCCCAGGACAGGTACAGCACGGGGTTAGATACAGAGTAAAGCTCCCTCTACACTGTCCCCCCATCAAACACTCCCAGGACAGGTACAGCACGGGGTTAGATACAGAGTAAAGCTCCCTCTAACACTGTCCCCATCAAACACTCCCAGGACAGGTACAGCACGGGGTTAGATACAGAGTAAAGCTCCCTCTACACTGTCCCCCCATCAAACACTCCCAGGACAGGTACAGCACGGGGTTAGATACAGAGTAAAGCTCCCTCTACACTGTCCCCCCATCAAACACTCCCAGGACAGGTACAGCACGGGGTTAGATACAGAGTAAAGCTCCCTCTACACTGTACCCCCATCAAACACTCCCAGGACAGGTACAGCACGGGGTTAGGTACAGAGTAAAGCTCCCTCTACACTGTCCCCCCATCAAACACTCCCAGGACAGGTACAGCACGGGATTTGATACAGAGTAAAGCTCCCTCTACACTGTCCCCCCATCAAACACTCCCAGGACAGGTACAGCACGGGGTTAGATACAGAGTAAAGCTCCCTCTACACTGTCCCCCCATCAAACACTCCCAGGACAGGTACAGCACGGGGTTAGATACAGAGTAAAGCTCCCTCTACACTGTCCCCCATCAAACACTCCCAGGACAGGTACAGCACGGGGTTAGATACAGAGTAAAGCTCCCTCTACACTGTCCCCCATCAAACACTCCCAGGACAGGTACAGCACGGGGTTAGATACAGAGTAAAGCTCCCTCTACACTGTCCCCCCATCAAACACTCCCAGGACAGGTACAGCACGGGGTTAGATACAGAGTAAAGCTCCCTCTACACTGTCCCCATCAAACACTCCCAGGACAGGTACAGCACGGGGTTAGATACAGAGTAAAGCTCCCTCTACATTGTCCCCCCATCAAACACTCCCAGGACAGGTACAGCACGGGGTTAGATACAGAGTAAAGCTCCCTCTACACTGTCCCCCCATCAAACACCCCCAGGACAGGGACAGCACGGGGTTAGATACAGAGTAAAGCTCCCTCTACACTGTCCCCCCATCAAACACTCCCAGGACAGGTACAGCACGGGGTTAGATACAGAGTAAAGCTCCCTCTACACTGTCCCCCCATCAAACACTCCCAGGACAGGTACAGCACGGGGTTAGATACAGAGTAAAGCTCCCTCTACACTGTCCCCCCATCAAACACTCCCAGGACAGGTACAGCACGGGGTTAGATACAGAGTAAAGCTCCCTCTACACTGTCCCCCCATCAAACACTCCCAGGACAGGTACAGCACGGGGTTAGATACAGAGTAAAGCTCCCTCTACACTGTCCCCATCAAACACTCCCAGGACAGGTACAGCACGGGGTTAGATACAGAGTAAAGCTCCCTCTCCACCCTCCCCTGTTACCATTGGTCCTCTTTGCCTGTCCTGTGAGGAATGGTTGTTGGTTTTGTTGTCTCTGAGCGAGTCTGTGCTCGGAGTTGGTGTGTACACCATGACTCACCGGGATGGATCTGGGAGCGAGGACCTTGCCTTGGAAGTTGGGATGTTGCTGGAATATTCTGTGGGTGATGCGCAGGGCTGCTTTCTTGGTGATGTCGCTGTGTGTGACGCTGCCTTTACTGTTCAGGGGCTGGAAGGTCAGTGTTCCTGTGACCCAGAGGATGATCAGGACTGTGGAGAACATGTCCACCTTCACTGGGACCCTGCAGCTGTAAGGTAAAGCACCCATCGGTCAGAGAGAGAGAAATCCCATTGCAGTGTTAATCTCCATCACCCCGTCTCCTCCAAGCCCCCTCCTCCACCCTGCACTCTTCCAGAGGGATCACAGCTCCTGTCCCTCCAGCCCAGCCTCAGAATTTAACCCCTTCAGCCCTGGGAGTATCTGGAGATTCTGACCTCTCCCCACGTCTCCCAGGACAGTATCTCCGCCCTGAGATGTGGGGCCCACAGCTCACCCCGGCCACTCCAGCTCAGGATCTGAGCAGATTACTTTGTGCTTCCTGTGATCTCCCCAGAGATCTCAGTCCCTCGGAGCTGGTGGAGACCCTCCCCCCTCCCCGGACCCCCCACAGCCCCGACCTCTCTGTACTCTGTCTCCTGATCCCAGTGCACAGATGGAACCCTGATCAGACTTTCAAAGAACAAAGTGTAGTACAGGCCCTTCGGCCCCTCCAAGCCCGTGCTGACCATGATGCCCTCAGAAAACTGAAAAACAAACCTTCTGCCCTTACTCAGTCCATACCCCTCTATTCCCTCCCTATTCATGTTCTCATCCAGCTGCCTCTTCAATGTTGCTAATGTGTTGCTTCCACCCCTTCCTCTGGCAGCGCGTTCCAGGCACCCACCACTCTCTGTGTGAAAAACTCCCCCTGCACATCACCCTTAAACTGCCCCCCTCTCACCTCGAACCTGTGCCCCCCCATGTAATTGACACTTCCACCCTGAGGAAAAGCCTCTGACTCTCCCCGCTGTCTGTGCCTCCGATCATTCTATAGACCAGGTCTCCCCTCAGTCTCTGTCTTTCCAGTGAAACATCCCAGTTTATTCAACCTCTCCTCACAGCCAACACCCTCGAGACCAGGCAACATCCTGGTGAAGCTTCTCTGCACTCTGTCCAAAGCTTCCACATCCTCCTGGCTGTGCGGTGACCAGAACTGCACCTATTCAGCCCCCAGTCCGCTGTGTTTTGTTAAGGGTGACCGCTTAGAATAGTGAGGTCAAAGATCCATTCACACACACCCCAAACTCACACAGCAACGGTTCCAAACACAATAGTTCACCTGGAGAAACGGAGCGAGTCTATTCCCGTCATACAGAGCGAGTGGCACACCCCTCTCCCTGTAAAATACCCCCAAAATACACAACCCATCAATCATGTACACACTGATATACCCTTCCAAAAATAGGGAGGGGGTGTAGGGGGCTGGAGGAGGTTACAGAGATAGGGAGGGGGTGTAGGGGCTGGATGAGGTTACAGAGATAGGGAGGGGGTGTAGGGGCTGGAGGAGGTTACAGGGATAGGGAGGGGGTGTAGGGGCTGGAGGAGGTTACAGAGATAGGGAGGGGGTGTAGGGGGCTGGAGGAGGTTACAGAGATAGGGAGGGGGTGTAGGGGCTGGAGGAGGTTACAGAGATAGGGAGGGGGTGTAGGGGCTGGAGGAGGTTACAGAGATAGGGAGGGGGTGTAGGGGCTGGAGGAGGTTACAGAGATAGGGAGGGGGTGTAGGGGCTGGAGGAGGTTACAGAGATAGGGAGGGGGTGTAGGGGCTGGAGGAGGTTACAGAGATAGGGAGGGGGTGTAGGGGCTGGAGGAGGTTACAGAGATAGGGAGGGGGTGTAGGGGGTTACAGAGGACCAACGATGGTGATCCTACCTGATGATGAGGACTGGAGAACTGAGTGAAAGTGAAAGGTTGAAGCTGGGTGTGAGTGACTGGGTGAGATTCGGAGTGTGAAATGTGAGAGATTGTGAGTTTGATGTGAGCGGGCGTGGTTATTGTATCTGAGTTATTGATGGAATCTCTAATCAGCTGGTTTGATCAGAGCTGGAGCGGGTACACGAGATGCTTCAGATCTAAAGGAACAAGATCCACATACCCTGGGAGGAGAATGAGTTTAATCTCACTGCGGGGGGGGCGCAGGGTTAATGGGCCGGAGAATGGGGCTGCGGGGGTTCCAGGTGATCTGACTGTTAGGCGGTGGGTAGGTGAGGGGGTGATTTATCGGTGTCACAAGTAGCTACTGTTAACACCGCAATGAAGTTACTGTGAAATTCCCCCAGTTCCTCACTCCGGCACCTGTTCGGGTCAATGCACCTTAAGCAGCACGTCATTGAAACTGTGGGAGGAAACCCACACAGACATGGGGAGAACATGCAGGCTTCACAAAGGCAGACTCCCAATAAGGGAATCGAACCCGGGTCCCTGGCACTGTGAGGCAGCAGTGCTAACCCACTGTGTCACCGCGCCCCCGGGAATCGAACCCGGGTCCCTGACGCTGTGAGACAGCAGTGCTAACCCACTGTGTCACCGTGCCCCCGGGAATCGAACCCGGGTCCCTGGCGCGGTGAGACAGCAGTGCTAACCCACTGTGTCACCGCGCCCCCGGGAATCGAACCCGGGTCCCTGGCGCGGTGAGACAGCAGTGCTAACCCACTGTGTCACCGTGCCCCCTGGGAATCGAACCTGGGTCCCTGGCGCTGTGAGACAGCAGCGCTAACCCACTGTGTCACCGCGCCCCCGGGAATCGAACCCGGGTCCCTGGCTCTGTGAGACAGCAGTGTTAACCCACTGTGTCACCGTGCCCCCGGGAATCGAACCCGGGTCCCTGGCGCTGTGAGGCAGCAGTGCTAACCCACTGTGTCACCGTGCCCCCGGGAATCGAACCCGAGTCCCTGGCGCTGTGAGACAGCAGCGCTAACCCACTGTGTCACCGTGCCCCCGGGATTCGAACCCAGGTCCCTGGCGCTGTGAGGCAGCAGTGCTAACCCACTGTGTCACCGTGCCCCTGGGAATCGAACCCAGGTCCCTGGCGCTGTGAGGCAGCAGTGCTAACCCACTGTGTCACCGTGCCCCCGGGAATCGAACCCGGGTCCCTGGCGCTGTGAGGCAGCAGTGCTAACCCACTGTGTCACCGTGCCCCCGGGAATCGAACCCGGGTCCCTGGTGCTGTGAGGCAGCAATGCTAACCCACTGTGTCACCGTGCCCCTGGGAATCAAACCCGGGTCCCTGGCGCTGTGAGGCAGCAATGCTAACCCACTGTGTCACCGTGCCCCCGGGAATCAAACCCGGGTCCCTGGCGCTGTGAGACAGCAGTGCTAACCCACTGTGTCACCGTGCTGCAAATCTGCTCCAGAATAAATAAATGGAATTCAATGAAACAGCAACTTGTGTATATTATAGAGAATAGCAATCCCTGTGTATATTATAGAGAATAGCAGTCCCTGTGTATATTACAGAGAATAGCAGTCCCTGTGTATATTATAGAGAATAGCAGCCCCTGTGTATATTATAGAGAATAGCAGCCACTGTGTATATTATAGAGAATAGCAGTCCCTGTGTATATTATAGAGAATAGCAGCCCCTGTGTATATTTTAGAGAATAGCAGCCCCTGTGTATATTATAGAGAATAGCAGCCACTGTGTATATTATAGAGAATAGCAGCCGCTGTGTATATTATAGAGAATAGCAGTCCCTGTGTATATTATAGCGAATAGCAGCTCCTGTGTATATTATAGAGAATAGCAGTCCCTGTGTATATTATAGAGAATAGCAGCCCCTGTGTATATTATAGAGAATAGCAGTCCCTGTGTATATTACAGAGAATAGCAGTCCCTGTGTATATTATAGAGAATAGCAGTCCCTGTGTATATTATAGAGAATAGCAGTCCCTGTGTATATTATAGAGAATAGCAGTCCCTGTGTATATTATAGAGAATAGCAGTCCCTGTGTATATTATAGAGAATAGCAGTCCCTGTGTATATTATAGAGAATAGCAGTCCCTGTGTATATTTTAGAGAATAGCAGCCCCTGTGTATATTATAGAGAATAGCAGCCACTGTGTATATTATAGAGAATAGCAGCCGCTGTGTATATTATAGAGAATAGCAGTCCCTGTGTATATTATAGCGAATAGCAGCTCCTGTGTATATTATAGAGAATAGCAGTCCCTGTGTATATTATAGAGAATAGCAGCCCCTGTGTATATTATAGAGAATAGCAGTCCCTGTGTATATTACAGAGAATAGCAGTCCCTGTGTATATTATAGAGAATAGCAGTCCCCTGTGTATATTATAGAGAATAGCAGCCCCTGTGTATATTATAGAGAATAGCAGTCCCTGTGTATATTACAGAGAATAGCAGTCCCTGTGTATATTATAGAGAATAGCAGTCCCTGTGTATATTATAGAGAATAGCAGCCCCTGTGTATATTATAGAGAATAGCAGTCCCTGTGTATATTATAGAGAATAGCAGTCCCTGTGTATATTATAGAGAATAGCAGCCCCTGTGTATATTATAGAGAATAGCAGTCCCTGTGTATATTATAGAGAATAGCAGCCCGTGTGTATATATTAGAGAATAGCAGTCCCTGTGTATATTATAGAGAATAGCAGTCCCTGTGTATATTATAGAGAATAGCAGTCCCTGTGTATATTATAGAGAATAGCAGTCCCTGTGTATATTATAGAGAATAGCAGTCCCTGTGTATATTATAGAGAATAGCAGTCCCTGTGTATATTATAGAGAATAGCAGTCCCTGTGTATATTATAGAGAATAGCAGTCCCTGTGTATATTACACACTTGGGGCCAGGGAAGGCTATCTAAAAGGAGGACCATACGGGGGGAGGATGTTGTCAGTGGGCCTGGCAGTCTGGAGTGCATCGCCTTCAATGCGAGGAGCGTAACGGGTAAGACAGACGAGCTGAGGGTATCAATGCTTACGCAGAATTTGGATGTGGTTGCGGTGATGGAGACTTGGTTAAAAGTTGGACAGGACTGGCAGCCGAGTATTCTGAGGTATAAGTAGTTTAGGGGAGACAGAGGAGGGGTGAAATGAGGTGGGGGGAGTAGCGATACTGGTTAGGGGGCATATTACAGCGGTGCAGAGGGTGGACAATTTCGAGGGGTCATGTAACGAGTCACTGTGGGTGGAGCTCAGAAACAGGAAGGGTGCAGTCACTAAGCTGGGGGTGTACTACAGGCCACCCAACAGACCACGGGAAGTGGAGGAACGGATATGTAAGGAGATTCTGGATAAGTGCAGAAAAAATAGGTTTGTTGTAGTGAGAGACTTTAATTTCCCTGCTATAGACTGGAAATCGCTTAGGGCTGGGGTCTGGATGGGAAGGAATTTATAAAATGTGTCCAGGAAGGTTCTTTGGAACAATATGTAGATAGCCCAACTAGAGAGGGACCTAGTACTGGGAAATGAGCCCTATCAGGTCATCAAAGTTTCAGTGGGGGAACATGTGGCAAATAGTGATCACAATTCTGTAAACTTCCAGATAATCATGGAAAAGAATGAGTGTTGTCCTATGGGTAGGGTGCTGAATTGGGGGAAGGCTAACTACAGCCGGATTAGGCAGGATTTGGTGGCTGTTGATTGGGAGAGGCTGTTCGAGGGTAAATCCACATCTGGCATGTGGGAGTTTTTTAAGGAGCAGTTAATGGGGCTGCAGGACAGGCATGTGGCTGTAAAAAGGAAGGATAGGAAAGGTAGGATTCCAGAGCCATGGATAACCAGGGAAATTGAGTTCTGGTCAGAAAGAAAAGAGAGGCGTACGTTAGATCCAGGCAGCGAAAAACAGATGGAGCTCTGGAGGAATACGCAGAGAGTAGGGAAGAACTCAAACAGGGAGTTAGAAGGGCAAAAAGGGATCATGAAATGTCTTTGGTGGACAGGATTAAAGAGAATCCAAAGGCATTTTACACAAACATTAGGAGCAAGAGGGTTGTCAGAGAGAGAGTTGGACCTCTCAGGAACAAAGGAGGGGAATTATACTCAGAACCCAAGGAAGTAGGTGAGATCCTAAATGAATACTTTGCATCAGTATTCACAAAGGAGAGGGACACGTTGACTGGGAGTGTCCAGGCAAGTCACGGGGGTTACAGATAGTGTGACGTGAACCCAAGATCCCGGTTGAGGCTGTCCGCATGTGTGCCGAACTTGGCTATCAGTCTCTGACTTGCCTGGGCTTGTAAAATCTCACTAACTGTCCTGTCTGGAGACAATACACATCTCTTTAACCTGTGCTTAACCCTCTCTCCACTCACATTGTCTGTACCTTTCAGACTTGATTACCTGTAAAGACTCACATTCCAACCATTATTCTGTAAATTGAGTTTGTATCTTTACATTCCCTGTTTGTGAACAGAAATCCCACTCACCTGATGAAGGAGCAGTGCTCCGAAAGCTACCAAATAAACCTGTTGGACTTTAACCTGGTGTTGTGAGATTTCTTGTGTTTACCCCAGTCCAACCCCGAGATCTCTGCAACACGGGCAACAGGAAGGTCAGGGTCCTGATTATACACAGCCCAAATGTGCTCAGCAAAGTAATCAGCCAATCTACACTTGGGCTTGTTCCTTGAATCGAATCCTGTCTCTAATTTCCCTTATAAGCCGTGGTTTATTCACAATTCCCTGATCCCTCTCACCTCAAACAGCTTCTCCCCTTATTTAAACACATTGCCTGTTCACCATCTCTCCTTTCAGGAATGTTTCCCAGTCCATTATAACCAATCCACACCTCACCTCATCACCGTTACTTGGTTTGGTTACAGGGATAGGGAGGAAGGTGAGGCTGGGGGTGGGGGGCGCTTGGCTAGGATGCACACTGGATGGGCCGAATGGTCTCTTTGTGCACCGTGGGGGTTGGGTGATTGGATAGACCCTGCAATGCTGGAATGGTTTGGGAGTGGGCAGGATTAGAGTGAAGATGGACAGCAGAGTGTTTCAGAAGATTCCAGTCCATTCCCGCCCAAGGGGATCAAACACACCCTCTGAACCCATGTGACTCTGTCAAGGATTCAGTACGAACACAACTTCCAAACACTTCCAGCAAAAGGTGTGACACACCTTCCCGGGATGGGGCTCCAGGAACCATCGTGACTCAGAACACCTCACCCCAATCTGAGACACACAGGGGGAGGGAACACACAGAGGGAGAACAGTCCACACTCAGCAATCAGACAGTGACATCGATACAGAGATAGCAGGTGTGCACTCAACCAGAACATTGCAGTGTCCAGGGACAGGACCCAGAGAGAGATGGACAACTGCGTCCCACCAACAATGCCCAACTGAACTGTCCTGGCAAGGTGCACCCCACAGATTGACATCCAGATAGCCCAGTGACAGACAGATCCTGTGGCCTGGGAAGACTCTGGAGGGTATCCCTGAAAGGGACAAAACCAGGAGAGTATAGCCTACTGCGGGGCTGTCCCATTGTGGGACCCATATCCCAGTAAGAGTCAGTGTGTGTGGGACCCATACCCCAGTGAGAGTCAGTGTGTGTGGGACCCGTACCCCAGTGAGAGTCATTGTGTGTGGGACCCATACCCCAGTGAGAGTCAGTGTGTGTGGGACCCGTACCCCAGTGAGAGTCATTGTGTGTGGGACCCGTACCCCAGTGAGAGTCAGTGTGTGTGGGACCCGTACCCCAGTGAGAGTCAGTGTGTGTGGGACCCGTACCCCAGTGAGAGTCATTGTGTGTGGGACCCATACCCCAGTGAGAGTCATTGTGTGTGGGACCCGTACCCCAGTGAGAGTCAGTGTGTGTGGGACCCGTACCCCAGTGAGAGTCATTGTGTGTGGGACCCGTACCCCAGTGAGAGTCAGTGTGTGTGGGAGCCGTATCCCAGTGAGAGTCAGTGTGTGTGTGTGGGACCCGTACCCCAGTGAGAGTCAGTGTGTGTGTGTGGGACCCGTACCCCAGTGAGAGTCAGTGTGTGTGGGACCCGTACCCCAGTAAGAGTCAGTGTGTGTGGGACCCGTACCCCAGTGAGAGTCAGTGTGTGTGGGACCGGTACCCCAGTGAGAGTCAGTGTGTGTGGGACCCGTACCCCAGTGAGTGTCAGTGTGTGTGGGAGCCGTACCCCAGTGAGAGTCAGTGTGTGTGGGACCCGTACCCCAGTGAGAGTCAGTGTGTGTGGGACCCGTACCCCAGTGAGAGTCAGTGTGTGTGGGACCCGTACCCCAGTGAGTGTCAGTGTGTGTGGGAGCCGTACCCCAGTGAGAGTCAGTGTGTGTGTGTGGGACCCGTACCCCAGTAAGAGTCAGTGTGTGTGGGACCTGTACCCCAGTGAGAGTCAGTGTGTGTGTGTGGGACCCGTACCCCAGTGAGAGTCAGTGTGTGTGGGACCCGTACCCCAGTGACAGTCAGTGTGTGTGGGAGCCGTATCCCAGTGAGAGTCAGTGTGTGTGGGACCCGTACCCCAGTGACAGTCAGTGTGTGTGGGAGCCGTATCCCAGTGAGAGTCAGTGTGTGTGTGTGGGACCCGTACCCCAGTAAGCGTCAGTGTGTGTGGGACCTGTACCCCAGTGAGAGTCAGTGTGTGTGTGTGGGACCCGTACCCCAGTAAGCGTCAGTGTGTGTGGGACCCGTACCCCAGTGAGAGTCAGTGTGTGTGTGTGGGACCCGTACCCCAGTAAGCGTCAGTGTGTGTGGGACCTGTACCCCAGTGAGAGTCAGTGTGTGTGTGTGGGACCCGTACCCCAGTGAGAGTCAGTGTGTGTGGGACCCGTACCCCAGTGAGAGTCAGTGTGTGTGGGACCGGTACCCCAGTGAGAGTCAGTGTGTGTGGGACCCGTACCCCAGTGAGTGTCAGTGTGTGTGGGAGCCGTACCCCAGTGAGAGTCAGTGTGTGTGGGAGCCGTATCCCAGTGAGAGTCAGTGTGTGTGTGGGACCCGTACCCCAGTGAGAGTCAGTGTGTGTGGGACCGGTACCCCAGTGAGAGTCAGTGTGTGTGGGACCCGTACCCCAGTGAGTGTCAGTGTGTGTGGGAGCCGTACCCCAGTGAGAGTCAGTGTGTGTGGGAGCCGTATCCCAGTGAGAGTCAGTGTGTGTGTGGGACCCGTACCCCAGTGAGAGTCAGTGTGTGTGGGACCCGTACCCCAGTGAGAGTCAGTGTGTGTGGGAGCCGTACCCCAGTGAGAGTCAGTGTGTGTGGGAGCCGTACCCCAGTGAGAGTCAGTGTGTGTGGGAGCCGTACCCCAGTGAGAGTCAGTGTGTGTGGGACCCGTACCCCAGTGAGAGTCAGTGTGTGTGGGAGCCGTACCCCAGTGAGAGTCAGTGTGTGTGGGAGCCGTACCCCAGTGAGAGTCAGTGTGTGTGGGAGCCGTACCCCAGTGAGAGTCAGTGTGTGTGTGGGACCCGTACCCCAGTGAGAGTCAGTGTGTGTGGGACCCGTACCCCAGTGAGAGTCAGTGTGTGTGGGACCCGTACCCCAGTGAGAGTCAGTGTGTGTGGGAGCCGTACCCCAGTGAGAGTCAGTGTGTGTGGGAGCCGTACCCCAGTGAGAGTCAGTGTGTGTGGGAGCTGTACCCCAGTGAGAGTCAGTGTGTGTGGGACCCGTACCCCAGTGAGAGTCAGTGTGTGTGTGGGACCCGTACCTCAGTGAGAGTCAGTGTGTGTGGGAGCCGTACCCCAGTGAGAGTCAGTGTGTGTGGGAGCCGTACCCCAGTGAGAGTCAGTGTGTGTGGGAGCCGTACCCCAGTGAGAGTCAGTGTGTGTGGGAGCCGTACCCCAGTGAGAGTCAGTGTGTGTGGGACCCGTACCCCAGTGAGAGTCAGTGTGTGTGGGAGCCGTACCCCAGTGAGAGTCAGTGTGTGTGGGACCCGTACCCCAGTGAGAGTCAGTGTGTGTGGGAGCCGTACCCCAGTGAGAGTCAGTGTGTGTGGGACCCGTACCCCAGTGAGAGTCAGTGTGTGTGGGAGCCGTACCCCAGTGAGAGTCAGTGTGTGTGGGACCTGTACCCCAGTGAGAGTCAGTGTGTGTGGGAGCCGTACCCCAGTGAGAGTCAGTGTGTGTGGGACCCGTACCCCAGTGAGAGTCAGTGTGTGTGGGACCCGTACCCCAGTGAGAGTCAGTGTGTGTGGGAGCCGTACCCCAGTGAGAGTCAGTGTGTGTGGGACCTGTACCCCAGTGAGAGTCAGTGTGTGTGGGAGCCGTACCCCAGTGAGAGTCAGTGTGTGTGGGAGCCGTACCCCAGTGAGAGTCAGTGTGTGTGGGAGCCGTACCCCAGTGAGAGTCAGTGTGTGTGGGAGCCGTACCCCAGTGAGTCAGTGTGTGTGGGACCCGTACCCCAGTGAGAGTCAGTGTGTGTGGGAGCCATACCCCAGTGAGAGTCAGTGTGTGTGGGAGCCGTACCCCAGTGAGAGTCAGTGTGTGTGGGAGCCGTACCCCAGTGAGAGTCAGTGTGTGTGGGACCCGTACCCCAGCGAGAGTCAGTGTGTGTGGGACCCGTACCCCAGTGAGAGTCAGTGTGTGTGGGAGCCGTACCCCAGTGAGAGTCAGTGTGTGTGGGAGCCGTACCCCAGTGAGAGTCAGTGTGTGTGGGAGCCGTACCCCAGTGAGAGTCAGTGTGTGTGGGAGCCGTACCCCAGTGAGAGTCAGTGTGTGTGGGACCCGTACCCCAGTGAGAGTCAGTGTGTGTGGGACCCGTACCCCAGTGAGAGTCAGTGTGTGTGGGAGCCGTACCCCAGTGAGAGTCAGTGTGTGTGGGACCCGTACCCCAGTGAGAGTCAGTGTGTGTGGGAGCTGTATCCCAGTGAGAGTCAGTGTGGATTTGGAGGAAGGGTTGTGCCTGTTTAAATGTTGATATGTTGGTGACGAGCGGGGGAGGGGTGTTTGGGATGTGATTACTGAATCACCTTGATCAGGAAGTTGAAGGATAGTTTGGATTGTGCTGGGTTTTGCAGCCACGCCTGGGACAGGCAGGGTCTGTGTGATTCTGTGTGTGTGTGTGTGTCGGTGTTAGTGTCAGTGCTGAGAGAGTCCCGGAGAGTTCAGAGTGGAGACTGAGCTGGGATCTCACTGCGGGGACAGATTATTCCAGGTCTCTGGCTGGCAGTGTCGAGGTGAGTCGCTTCACTTGTTAGTTTTACAAGCTGGCTGTTTATTCTCGGAACTCCCTCAGTGCCCCGAGGCTAAAGCTCAGCTCTGTAAATACACCAACGAAACAGGGACTCGGAGTTCCCCAAGCTCATCCTCGTTACCCCCGAGACATGCTGGTGGAACGGGGTCTCTCTCTGGGTGAATGAGGCAAATTCATAGCAACAGATGGGAGTCAGTCTCCCAGGAGGGCACAGCCCCAGTGTCAGACGGGGCACTCACTCTGTCTCCCACACTACCGATGGGGGTCACGATGTGGAGATGCCAGCGTTGGACTGGGGTAAACACAGTAAGGAGTCTCACAACACCGGGTTAAAGTACAAATAATCCTGTTGGACTTTAACCTGGTGTTGTGAGAATGCTTACTCCATCTCCGCCTCCAGAACTCACTTCTCCCTCACCCAGAATACACTGAGAAGGTCAGAACTGAGGGAGTGCCGCACTGTCAGAGGGTCAGTGCTGAGGGAGTGCCGCACTGTCAGAGGGTCAGTGCCGAGGGAGTGCCGCACTGTCAGAGGGTCAGTGCTGAGGGAGCGCCGCACTGTCAGAGGGTCAGTGCTGAGGGAGCGCCGCACTGTCAGAGGGTCAGTGCTGAGGGAGTGCCGCACTGTCAGAGGGTCAGTGCTGAGGGAGTGCCGCACTGTCAGAGGGTCAGTGCCGAGGGAGTGCCGCACTGTCAGAGGGTCAGTGCTGAGGGAGCGCCGCACTATCAGAGGGTCAGTGCTGAGGGAGTGCCGCACTGTCAGAGGGTCAGTGCTGAGGGAGTGCCGCACTGTCAGAGGGTCAGTGCCGAGGGAGTGCCGCACTGTCAGAGGGTCAGTGCTGAGGGAGCGCCGCGCTGTCAGAGGGTCAGTGCTGAGGGAGCGCCGCGCTGTCAGAGGGTCAGTGCCGAGGGAGTGCCGCACTGTCAGAGGGTCAGTGCTGAGGGAGTGCTGCACTGTCAGAGGGTCAGTGCTGAGGGAGTGCCGCACTGTCAGAGGGTCAGTGCTGAGGGAGTGCCGCACTGTCAGAGGGTCAGTGCTGAGGGAGCGCCGCACTGTCAGAGGGTCAGTGCTGAGGGAGCGCCGCACTGTCAGAGGGTCAGTACTGAGGGAGTGCCGCACTGTTGGAGGGTCAGTGCTGAGGGAGTGCCGCACTGTCAGAGGGTCAGTGCTGAGGGAGTGTTCTTGGGGTGGGTGTAAATGATCCCATGGCCTCTATTTTGAGAGCAGGAGGGGGGTTTTGGTGGGCTATCTGGGTGCCGGGAAGGGCCTGGTTGCTGTAGTCCACGCTGTGCCTTGGGGCCATTGTTGTCACGTTGTTGTTTGTGGGATCTTGCTGTGCCTGATGAATTCCCTATGAACTGGGCCCGTTATTGGTTGTGAAAGGAATCAGAGATGTTCTGTGGGGCTGATACAGCCTGGGCCTGGTGTGTGGATCCAGCCTGGGACAAGGCCCTTGGGCCTAGTCATAGAATCATACAGGTTTATAGCCCTTCAGCCAACTTCTCCATGTTCCCCTTTTTTTAAACCCCTAAGCTAATCCCAATTGCCCGTATTTGCCCCATGTCCCTCTATACCCATCGTACCCATCTAACTGTCTAAATGCTTTTTAAAAGATAAAATTGTACTCGCCTCTACTACTGCCTCTGGCAGCTCGTTCCAGACACTCACCATCCTCTGGGTGAAAAAATTGCCCCTCTGGACACTTTTGTGTCTCTCCCCTCTCACCTTAAACCTCTGCCCTCTAGTTTTAGACTCCCCTACCTTTGGGGAAAAGATATTGACTATCTCGCTGATCTGTGCCCCTCATTATTTTATAGACCTCTATAAGATCACCCCTCAGCCTCCTTCGCTCCAGAGAAAAAAGTCCCAGTCTATCCAGCCTCTCCTTATAACTCAAACCATCAAGTCCCCAGTAACATCCTCGTAAATCTTTTCTGCACTCTTTCTAGTTTAATAATATCCTTTCTATAATAGGGTGACCAGAACTGTACACAGTATTCCAAGTGTGGCCTTCCCAATGTCTTGTACAACGTCAACAAGACGTCCCAACTCCTGTATTCAATGTTCTGACCAATGAAACCAAGCATGCCGAATGCCTTCTTCACCACTCTGTCCACCTGTGACTCCACTTTCAAGGAGCTATGAACCTGTACCCCTAGATCTCTTTGTCCTGTAACTCTCCCCAACGCCCTACCATTAACTGAGTAAGTCCTGCCCTGGTTCAATCTACCAAAATGCATCACCTCACATTTATCTAAATTAAACTCCATCTGCCATTCGTCAGCCCACTGGCCCAATTGATCAAGATCCTGTTGCAATTGGAGATAACTTTCTTCACTGTCCACTATGCCACCAATCTTGGTGTCATCTACAAACTTACTAACCCTGCCTCCTATATTCTCATCCAAATCATTAATATAAATGACAAATAACAATGGACCCAGCACTGATCCCTGAGGTACACCGCTGGTCACAGGCCTCCAGTTTGAAAAACAACTCTCTACAACCACCCTCTGGCTTCTGTCAAGAAGCCAATTTTGTCTCCATTTAGATCCCTCACCCTGGATCCCGTGAGATTTAACCTTATGCAACAACCTACCATGCGGTACCTTGTCAAAGGCCTTGCTAAAGTCCATGTAGACAAAATCAACTGCACTGCCCTCATCTACCTTCTTGGTTACCCCTTCAAAAAACTCCATTAAATTTGTGAGACATGATTTTCCACTCACAAAGCCATGCTGACTGTCCCTAATCAGTCCTTGTGTCTCTAAATGCCTGTAGATCCTGTCTCTCAAAATACCTTCCAATAATTTGCCCACCACAGATGTGAGGCTCACTGGCCTGTAGTTCCCAGGCTTTTCCCTGCAGCCCTTTTTAAACAAAGACACAACATTTTCCCCTCTCCAATCTTCAGACACCTCACCCGTGACTATCGATGATTCAAATATCTCGGCTAGGGGACCCACAATTTCCTCCCTAGCCTCCCACAGTGTCCTGGGATACACTTCATCAGATCCCGGGGATTTATCTACCTTGATGCACTTTAAGACTTCCAGCACCTCCTTCTCTGTAATATGTTCACTCCTCAAGACATCACTATTTATTTCCCCAAGTTCCCGAACATCCATGCTTTTCTCAACAGTAAATACTGATGAGAAATATTCATTTCGGATCTCACCCATCTCTTGTGGATCCACACATAGATAACCTTATTGATCTTTAAGACGCCCTACTCTCTCCCTTCTTACTCTTTTGCCCTTTGTGTCAAAGCTCTTTGGATCCAGACTGGGACAAGGCCCCTGGGCCTGGGCTGTGGATCCAGACTGGGACAAGGCCCCTGGGCCTGGGCTGTGGATCCAGACTGGGACAAGGCCCCTGGGCCTAGGCTGTGGATCCAGACTGGGACAAGGCCCCTGGGCCTGGGCTGTGGATCCAGACTGGGACAAGGCCCCTGGGCCTAGGCTGTGGATCCAGACTGCGACAAGGCCCCTGGGCCTAGGCTGTGGATCCAGACTGCGACAAGGCCCCTGGGCCTGGGCTGTGGATCCAGACTGGGACAAGGCCCCTGGGCCTGGGCTGCGCATCCAGACTGGGACAAGGCCCCTGGGCCTGGGCTGTGGATCCAGACTGGGACAAGGCCCCTGGGCCTAGGCTGTGGATCCAGACTGGGACAAGGCCCCTGGGCCTAGGCTGTGGATCCAGACTGGGACAAGGCCCCTGGGCCTGGGCTGTGGATCCAGACTGGGACAAGGCCCCTGGGCCTGGGCTGTGGATCCAGACTGGGACAAGGCCCCTGGGCCTAGGCTGTGGATCCAGACTGGGACAAGGCCCCTGGGCCTGGGCTGTGGATCCAGACTGGGACAAGGCCCCTGGGCCTGGGCTGTGGATCCAGACTGGGACAAGGCCCCTGGGCCTGGGCTGTGGATCCAGCCTCGCACCGGAAGCTGGGTCTGAGGTGCTGTGGATCCAGCCTCGCGCTGAGTGCCGGGGCCTGGGCTGTGGATCACACTAGGCCCCTGTTGGCTTTATTGTTCCGCTGGGGCCTCCAGTTTGTGGCTGGGCCTGGGGTTGGACACTAGACTGTGCAGCATAGCAAAGGCCTGGCCCTTCTGTCACTCTCTGTCTGTCTGTCTCTTTGTCTCTCTCTCTGTCTCGCTCTCTCTGTCACTCTCTGTCAGTCTCTGTCTCTGTCTGTCTGTCTCTCTGTCTCTCTCTCTGTCTCGCTCTCTCTGTCACTCTCTGTCAGTCTCTGTCTCTGTCTGTCTGTCTCTCTCCCTCTCGCGCTCTCTGTCTGTCTTTTTGTCTCTCTCTCTGGGATGAGCCCAGCCCTGCTCTGACGGTGAGTCAATCTCTCAATGTTATCGGTCTCTCTCTCTCTGTCTGTCTCTCTGCCTATTTCTGCTTTTCTGGTTTCTCCCCCTCACCACAGAGGCTGGGTGGGGCCAGAGGAATATTTGTAGAGAGAGTCTGACAGCAGAGTGGGCAGCGCAGTCTCAGTGAGACTGAGAGAACTGGTTTGACATCCCAGAGGCAGCGAGCTGATAGAGAGAGTCCGATAGGATTCACACCGATCGAGATACAGTGAACAGAATTGTTTCCTGCACGCTATACAGACAAAGCATACCATTCATAGAGAAGGAAAGGAGAGGGTGCAGAATGTAGTGTTACAGTCACAGCGAGGGTGTAGAGAAAGATCAGCTTAATGTGAGGTAGGTTCATTCAAACATCCAGAAGGACAAGGGCATCAGAGACCTGGGGACACCCCCCACCTGGAGATTCCCCTCCGAGTCACTCACCATCCCGACTTGGAAATATATCGGCCGTTCCTTCACTGTCGCCGGGGTCAAAATCCTGGAACTCCCTCCCTAACAGCACCGTGGGTGTACCTACACCACACGGGGACTGCAGCGGGTTTGAGAAGGCAGCTCACCCCCCCCCTTCTCAGGGGGGGCAATCAGGGATAGGGAGGAGTTGTGAGGGACTCTCTCGGGGTCACACTGAGGTTCGGAGTCTGTACCCTGGCCTGAGTGACAAGGTTTGTGTCTCAGCGGCAATGCCAGTGAAAAATGATGGGAAGAATATTGTGAGAATTATAACAGAGGATTCAGATCAGAGTGACGGATACAGGAGAAAATACAGCAAGATAAGATCAGCACACGCAAACATACATTGGGCAGATATGAAGAAATGACAGGCATTTATCTTCAAACACGTACAATAGAACCCCTCCCAATGTGGTACACACATTACCCTCACCACACACACACACACTGACTCACTGGGGTACGGGTCCCACACACACTGACTCTCACTGGGGTACGGGTCCCACACACACTGACTCTCACTGGGGTACGGGTCCCACACACACTGACTCTCACTGGGGTACGGGTCCCACACACACTGACCCTCACTGGGGTATGGGTCCCACACACACTGACTCTCACTGGGGTACGGGTCCCACACACACTGACTCTCACTGGGGTACGGGTCCCACACACACTGACTCTCACTGGGGTACGGGTCCCACACACACTGACTCTCACTGGGGTACGGGTCCCACACACACTGACTCTCACTGGGGTACGGGTCCCACACACACTGACTCTCACTGGGGTACGGGTCCCACACACACTGACTCTCACTGGGGTACGGGTCCCACACACACTGACTCTCACTGGGATACGGGTCCCACACACACTGACTCTCACTGGGGTACGGGTCCCACACACACTGACTCTCACTGGGGTACGGGTCCCACACACACTGACTCTCACTGGGGTACGGGTCCCACACACACTGACTCTCACTGGGGTACGGGTCTCACACACACTGACTCTCACTGGGGTACGGCTCCCACACACACTGACTCTCACTGGGGTACGGGTCCCACACACACTGACTCTCACTGGGGTACGGGTCCCACACACACTGACTCTCACTGGGGTACGGGTCCCACACACACTGACTCTCACTGGGGTACGGGTCCCACACACACTGACTCTCACTGGGGTACGGGTCCCACACACACTGACTCTCACTGGGGTACGGGTCCCACACACACTGACTCTCACTGGGGTACGGGTCCCACACACACTGACTCTCACTGGGGTACGGGTCCCACACACACTGACTCTCACTGGGGTACGGGTCCCACACACACTGACTCTCACTGGGGTACGGGTCCCACACACACTGACTCTCACTGGGGTACGGGTCCCACACACACTGACTCTCACTGGGATACGGGTCCCACACACACTGACTCTCACTGGGGTACGGGTCCCACACACACTGACTCTCACTGGGGTACGGGTCCCACACACACTGACTCTCACTGGGGTACGGGTCCCACACACACTGACTCTCACTGGGGTACGGCTCCCACACACACTGACTCTCACTGGGGTACGGCTCCCACACACACTGACTCTCACTGGGATACAGCTCCCACACACACTGACTCTCACTGGGGTACGGATCCCACACACACTGACTCTCACTGGGGTACGGCTCCCACACACACTGACTCTCACTGGGGTACGGCTCCCACACACACTGACTCTCACTGGGGTACGGCTCCCACACACACTGACTCTCACTGGGGTACGGGTCCCACACACACTGACTCTCACTGGGGTACGGGTCCCACACACACTGACTCTCACTGGGGTACGGCTCCCACACACACTGACTCTCACTGGGGTACGGGTCCCACACACACTGACTCTCACTGGGGTACGGGTCCCACACACACTGACTCTCACTGGGGTACGGGTCCCACACACACTGACTCTCACTGGGGTACGGGTCCCACACACACTGACTCTCACTGGGGTACGGGTCCCACACACACTGACTCTCACTGGGGTACGGGTCCCACACACACTGACTCTCACTGGGGTACGGCTCCCACACACACTGACTCTCACTGGGGTACGGGTCCCACACACACTGACTCTCACTGGGGTACGGATGTGAACTTGATCATTGCTGCCTATTTATTGACAGTCTCTATCTCTCTGTCTCTCCTTCTGTATTTCACTCTGTCTCCCTCTCTGTCTCCGTCTCTCCCTCTCCCCGTCTCCCCCCCCCCTCCCCGTCTTCCCCCCCCACTCCCCGTCTTCCCCCCTCCCTCCCCGTCTCCCCCCCCCTCCCCGTCTCCCCCCCCCCTCCCCGTCTCCCCCCCCCCTCCCCGTCTCCCCCCCCCCTCCCCGTCTCCCCCCCCCTCCCCGTCTCCCCCCCCCTCCCCGTCTCCCCCCCCCTCCCCGTCTCCCCCCCCCCTCCCCGTCTCCCCCCCCCTCCCCGTCTCCCCCTGTCCCCGTTCCCACAGGGTATGACTGAGGCACATCTGGAAACCTCATTTCTCCCAGGCTCCGGTGCCCCCCATAAGAACCGTTCGAAGAAGGGGCCTCGCGTCGCAGTGATCGTCACAGCTGTCCTTGTGTCCCTGCTGATCCTGGGCGCCATTGGCGGGGTCCTCTACTGGTATTTTACAGGTAAACACAGCCCCTTCCTTCCATCCCCACCCACTCCCCGTGCAACATCACCCCCTCAACAGGGTGGGGGTGGTGGGTGTGTCAGGTGGAGGGGGTATAACCGGGGTCTTGGACACCGGATATAAATCTATAGATATATTTCTTAATGTTTATGGGGAAGGTTTAAAAATTCAGATTTATTCTCCAGGCAGTCGGTATGTCTGGTAAACAATTAACTCCAGGATGTAAAAACAAGTTAACAACTCATTTCAGCCCGGAACTGGTTACTGAGATAGAGCAAATGGACTTTTTGTTTGTACAGAGATCCCTCTGGAAGGGACAGAACGCTTCATTCCAGGATTAATTCCGCTGACAAATTAGGGACCTTTTATTATAAAAAAAACTTTATTTAGTAACACAGTTTAAACATAACTGAGAAAATGTAACAACTGAAGCAGTTTAATTCTGAACAGATGAACAATATTTGAAAAGGGAAAGGAACCAACTTTAATTTCTAACCTCTCACTGTTCCAGTTCCAAACAAGCAACATTCCTCTTACAGATTTAAAAAGCTATTTAGACTCGGAGAGGTTTACAGTATGGAAACAGGTCATTCAGCCCAACTTATCCACGCCGCTGCTTCTTTAACCAGTAAGCTAATCCCAATTGCCCGCATTTGCCCCATATCCCTCTATACCCATCGTACCCATGTAACTGTCTAAACACTTTTTTTAAAAGATAAAATTGTACCCGCCTCTACTACTGCCTCTGGCAGCTCGTTCCAGACACTCACCACCCTCTGGGTGAAAAAATTGCCCCTCTGGACCCTTTTGTATCTCTCCCGTCTCACCTTAAACCTCTGCCCTCTAGTTTTAAACTCCTCTACCTTTGGGAAAAGATATTGACTATCTAGCTGATCTGTGCCCCTCATTATTTTATAGACCTCTATAAGATCACCCCTCAGCCTCCTACACTCCAGAGAAAAAAGTCCCAGTCTATCCAGCCTCTCCTTATAACTCAATCCATCAAGTCCCGGTAGCATCCTAGTAAATCTTTTCTGCACTCTTTCTAGTTTAATAATATCCTTTCTATAATAGGGTGGCCAGAACTGTACACAGTATTCCAAGTGTGGCCTTACCAATGTCTTGTACAACTTCAACAAGACGTCCCAACTCCTGGATTCAATGTTCTGACCGATGAAACCAAGCATGCCGAATGCCTTCTTCACCACTCTGTCCACCTGTGACTCCACTTTCAAGGAGCTATGAACCTGTACCCCTAGATCTCTTTGTTCTGTAACTCTCCCCAACGCCCTACCATTAACTGAGTAAGTCCTGCCCTGGTTCAATCAACCAAAATGCATCACCTCACATTTATCTAAATTAAACGCCATCTGCCATTCGTCAGCCCATTGGCCCAATTGATCAAGATCCTGTTGCAATTGGAGATAACTTTCTTCACTGTCCACTATGCCACCAATCTTGGTGTCATCTGCAAACTTACTAACCCTGCCTCCTATATTCTCATCCAAATCATTAATATAAATGACAAATAACAGTGGGCCCAGCACTGATCCCTGAGGCACACCGCTGGTCACAGGCCTCCAGTTTGAAAAACAACTTTCTACAACCACCCTCTGGCTTCTGTCAAGAAGCCAATTTTGTATCCATTTAGATCCCTCACCCTGGATCCCGTGAGATTTAACCTTATGCAACAACCTACCATGCGGTACCTTGTCAAAGGCCTTGCTAAAGTCCATGTAGACAACATCAACTGCACTGCCCTCATCTACCTTCTTGGTTACCCCTTCAAAAAACTCCATCAAATTTGTGAGACATGATTTTCCACTCACAAAGCCATGCTGACTGTCCCTAGTCAGTCCTTGTGTCTCTAAATGCCTGTAGATCCTGTCTCTTAGAATGCACAGGCATTTTGAGATATAAAACTTTAAATCGAGTTAGCACCCATGGGTCTACTTGCTATAAATTGTGTTAACAGTCCTGAAGCTTTCAGCCAGAATGTGTGCCTTGTCGGACCCTGTCTTCAGCAGACTCAAGGCTAAAACTGCCACTCTCCCTCCTTGCAGACCGCCTCACTTTGCACATCAACCACATGACCCTGTCAATGAACTTCCAGAGGGATCTCTGTACAAACAAAAGTCCATTTGCTCTATCTCAGTAACCAGTTCTGAGATGAAATGAGTTGTTAACTTGTTTTTACATCCTGGAGTTAAATGTTTGTCAGACATACTGACTGCCTGGAGAATAAATCTGAATTTTTAAACATTCCCCATAAACATTAAAGAAAATATATAGATTTATATCCTTGATAACATTATTGTTGTAGCTTTTCCAGGCTGATTCCTGGGATGGCAGGTCTGTCTTATGAGGAGAGACTAAGTGGGTTAGGATTATATTCACTGGAGTTTAGAAGCGTGAGAGGGGATCTGATAGAAACTTATAAAATTCACACAGGGTTAGACAGGGTCGATTCAGAAAGAATGTTCCCGATGGTGGGGAGAGTCCAGAACTAGGGGTCAGAGTTTGAGGATAAGGGGTAAACCTTTTAGAACTGAGGGGAGGAGAAATTTCTTCACCCAGAGGGTGGGGAATGTGTGGAATTCACTCCCACAGGAAGGAGCTGAGGAGAAAACGCTGTGAGATTTCAGGAAGAAATTAGATTTCACTCTTGGGGCAAAAGGGATCGAGGGATATGGGGGGGAGGGGGGGGATCAGGATATTGGATTCGATGATCAGCCATGATCAGAATGAATGATGCAGCAGGCTCGAAGGGCCGAATGGCCTCCTCCTGCTTCTAGTTTCTATGTTTCGACGGCAGGTTTATAAAATGGAACGGTGCAAACGTGAATTAATCTGTTCTCTTTCTCTCTGCCTGTCCCTCCCTCCCTCACCCTCTCTGTCTCTCTCTCTGTCTCTCTCTCTGTCTCTCTCTCTGTCTCTCTCTCTGTCTCTCTCTCTGTCTCTCTCTCTGTCTCTCTCTCTGTCTCTCTCTCTGTCTCTGTCTCTCTCTGTCTCTCTCTCTCTCTGTCTCTCTCTCTCTGTGTCTCTCTCTCTGTGTCTCTCTCTCTGTGTCTCTCTCTCTCCCCCTCTCTCTGTCTCTCCCTCTATTCAGTTGGGTCTAATGGAGGCCATTCTGAGGGACAGGATGGGAATGCAGTTCGAATTTACAGTGGACACCTGACTCTATCAAACGTCCCGTACAGCAGCCAGCTGGAAAATCCGGACTCCAGCCAGTTCAAGGAGCTCGCCGAGAAACTCGAACAAGTGGTCAGTGATCTGTGCGTCGGTGTGTAACAGGCTGTAACACTCTGCGTCGGTGTGTAACGGGGTGTAACGGGCTGTAACACTCTGCGTCGGTGTGTAACAGGCTGTAACACTCTGCGTCGGTGTGTAACGGGCTGTAACACTCTGCGTCGGTGTGTAACGGGCTGTAACACTCTGCGTCGGTGTGTAACGGGCTGTAACACTCTGCGTCGGTGTGTAACGGGCTGTAACACTCTGCGTCGGTGTGTAACGGGCTGTAACACTCTGCGTCGGTGTGTAACGGGCTGTAACACTCTGCGTCGGTGTGTAACGGGCTGTAACACTGCGTCGGTGTGTAACGGGCTGTAACACTCTGCGTCAGACTGTTTGGTGAGGTCGGGAGTGGGAACTGCTGCACACTCTGAAAGCAGTCTGTGGGGGGGGGGAGGTGGTGTGTGTGTGTGTGTGTGTGTGGGGGGGGGGGGACCTGGTTTGGGCCTTGATCGGTCTGGGTGGGGGTAAATAGTCAGGGCGGGGGGTGGGTGATGCCCACCGCAGATACATGGCAGTGGCAGTTGCGCTCTCTGCTGCTACCAGCCGGCTTTTGAGTTCTTCAGGCCCCACCCACTGCTCCCTATTGGCACATTACAAATTGGGCAAGAGTTGTTTGGACAGCGTGCGATAAGATTCGATTCTTAAATTGCCCAAAACACGCGACAGAAATTTCTGTGGTTTTCCTGCTTGCCCTTTGAGACGATCACCCCACCATTGAGCGGAATATGGAGACTTCCCGGTGTGTAACGAGGGCTGTAATAGGCTGGCCATTCATGGTGATGGAGCCTCAGGTCCCACTGACGTCACTGCCCTGTCGCGGGCTCCCAGGGGGACAGAGGCAAGGGCTGCGGGAAATCCCATTCCCAGGGGCAGGGCGAGGAGACCCCATGACCAGTCAGTGTCCCGGCTCCTGGGCGCTGTTCCAGCAAGAACCACCGGGCACAGGGAGACCCTGCCCCGTACCTCGCCGGACGGCAGGACAGTCAGAGCAGTAACTGCACTAGCGCGGTGTGACGGTCTCTGTTTTCATTACAGATTAACGCCTCGTGTCAAAATGCAGCGGACCTGTCCCCGTACTTTGTGAATTCGCGAGTGATTGACTACAGGTACGGAGAGGGGGGAGTGCGAGTGTGGCTAATTGTGGGAAACTCACTCTGCCTCAGGGTCAGAAACTGACATTCAGATCTCCAACCGAGATCGCTGAGGGAGTGCTGCACTGTCAGAGGGTCAGTGCTGAGGGAGCGCCGCACTGTCAGAGGGTCAGTACTGAGGGGGTGCCGCACTGTCAGAGGGTCAGTGCTGAGGGAGTGCCGCACTGTCAGAGGGTCAGTGCTGAGGGAGTGCCGCACTGTCAGAGGGTCAGTGCTGAGGGAGCGCCGCACTGTCAGAGGGTCAGTACTGAGGGGGTGCCGCACTGTCAGAGGGTCAGTGCTGAGGGAGCGCCGCACTGTCAGAGGGTCAGTGCTGAGGGAGTGCCGCACTGTCAGAGGGTCAGTGCTGAGGGAGCGCCGCACTGTCAGAGGGTCAGTGCTGAGGGAGTGCCGCACTGTCAGAGGGTCAGTGCTGAGGGAGTGCCGCACTGTCAGGGGGTCAGTGCTGAGGGAGTGCCGCACTGTCAGAGGGTCAGTGCTGAGGGAGCGCCGCACTGTCAGAGGGTCAGTGCTGAGGGAGTGCCGCACTGTCAGAGGGTCAGTGCTGAGGGAGGGCCGCACTGTCAGAGGGTCAGTGCTGAGGGAGGGCCGCACTGTCAGAGGGTCAGTGCTGAGGGAGTGCCGCACTGTCAGAGGATCAGTGCCGAGGGAGCGCCGCACTGTCAGAGGGTCAGTGCTGAGGGAGCGCCGCACTGGTTTTTGGGACCAGTATTTATCCTATAACAAACATTGCTGTGAAATAAACAGGTGGAATTAGTCATTGCAGTGTGTGAGATCTTCCTGTGCGTGAATGAGATGCTGAGTGTCTGAGCTGACAGGAGGGAGCTCCCTCGGAGGTGTTACTGGCTGTGGGAGATATTTGGATTGTTGTGGGTGGGGGAGGGTAGATGAGAATGGGGCTTTTGTTCCCTGACTCCCCCCTCTGTCTCTCTCCCTCAGTGAGGGTTCTGATCTGATGGCCTATTACATGGCAAAGTTCGAGATTCCCACAGAACATCAGGACGTTC